>NC_084962.1:300000-375796 GCF_949316205.1 Platichthys flesus | reverse complement strand
GGAGAAGGTATGCGTTATATATAAAATATGAATGTGTGATGCATGTTTGAGGAGTTTTAGACTCACTGGGCAACATACCTCATTGTTTTAGGAGGGCTAGGCTGGGACTCCAGCTTTTAATAAATTCAGTTTATCCCACACTTTTATACCATATATTGTGGGTGGGAGGATCTGGTTTCAGCCATTTTTAGAAATCCACTTTAAGGCTGTTGAAAGTAATATACTCAAAAAGGTATTTCTATGCCCTCAGTTAATACTCCAAGTACAGCCAATGAGAGCTCCAGTGGGATATCTTACTGAAAAACTTTGAGGCCGAGAAACAACCCTCTCTAAAACACTTAAGATATAACCAAATATGTACGTGTGATTTATACCAACATAAATTAGGATTGAATGGACCCATCTTTATCTTTTGAGAGCAATACATAATCATAAACACAATTTTATATAATTTACCAATTATTTTCCCCTTTCATTTATTTTACAGTCTTTTCAATGGAAGTTTGTGATATTTTCACACTGTTGCAGCTGATACTATCTAAAGGAGTCTGTTCCATGCATATAAAACTCGTTAATAAACTGTTTAAATAACTTGAGATTTTCCTAAATAACTGGTGTAAGTGAGCTAATCAATTTTCTTACATAAATATCTAAGCTCTTCATAAACCAAAAGCGTGTTAATGAGATTATCCTCGAAATCCCAGAAAATTATCAAAGTGTCTTTCATATTTTCATGATGACCACGGTCAAATCTTCTAGTTCTTTTATGGGGACACCTAATCGATTAATTTCAAGTGCGTTTATAACTGTCGACAATTATTAAACCAAGGCAAAACAACGATTATTACCCCATGTTTTTCATTTTGCAAGGAAGCTCTCGTTTTGTATTGCCTTATGATGACTGTATTTCCTTGAATAAAAGTTGGGCTATGTAGTCAACCAAATGCCAGGCTCTGGGTTTTAATAAAACACCTACATTTGGATCAGTAAAGAGAAGAACACTAAAAAAATGTTGGACTTGACATAAAACTACGTAAACAATAATAAGTAAAGAAGTAAGGGTGTGTGTTCGGTCTCAACGTCTTTAGTTCAGCATACGGTCATCAACAAAGTTAAATTCAGTCTACCCCACAAGCCCAACATAGTTCAGTTCAAACATTAAAAGACACATTCAACAGCCCTGGTTCTATTCCTACCCAAGGCCATTTATGAACCTGCTGCTGTGTCAGTGTGTGGGGTTGGGCAGGAAGACATGTCGCGGTTCTTCACGTATCGCAAACCAAAACGCCGGACGCCTGGACGGTGATTTTGGTTTTAGGTTCCAATATCCTGTCGGTACTGTTTAATAAATCTTGATCCTGTTTGGCCTGCGTCGTAGTCCCAGTTTTTAAAATTGTGGCCCTCTCTGCGATTGAGTTTGACACCACTGACCTTAATAAACCTCAATTAGCCTGATCATGAACGGACTGATCTGATTGGTTCACATGGGCTAGGATGCGCCACCCCTGCACCAATTGTTTCAGCGTCGAGTCTACTTAATAATGTGCTTGAGACAGACTGTGTACTAATGTTAACATTCTTGCGTGAGAACAGCCAAGTGCCACCGCGCTTGAGAATGGCACTGCGCGGCGCTTCAGCGTCCGGTGTAAACCCGGCTTTACGTAGTGATAGTGAAGAGGACATTTCTTTCAAGTGAATTGAAATTTACCGTTTAGAAATCGTAAAGGTAAATTCATAATTTGTTTGGGTCCAACACGTAGGTTTAAAATATTTATTTCGACACATTTCAGTCTCGACGTCGACTAATCGCGGCAGCCCTAGTTTCCTTTGCCACAACTAAATGATTCTAGGTAAAAGACATGCTTAATCAATACTTTTTCCAGGTAACACATCTACAAATTAATACCATAGAATGTTTGTGTCATATGGAAAACAGGTTAATGAGTGGAGAGTAGGGCTGCTCGACTAATCGAAATTTAATCGTGATTACGATTATTGGGGTCAAATGATCTCCAAACTACTATAAGTTGAAACGATTATTTGGCATTTTTTTCGAAAGAGACACTCATGAGCAATTCAGTCCTTCCCCCAAAGCATTCAGCAGCCCAGCTGACTGGCTCTCACTCTCAAGCAGCAGTAAAGTGAAGGAGGCGAGTAGTGTGTGTGTTGACTCGCAGAGAAAAAACATTGCGAGTGGAAAAGCAGGGACGTCAGCAGCAGACCATGTAGCGGCCGCACCGCGCACCGCTATTCTCAAGCCTGCTCCCGTCTGGCTGTTCAGACCGGTCAGACCGGACCAGCATTTCCGGTCAGACGGTCATAGAGTGTTAGGGTTGCCATCACTAAAGGTTTGAATAACCGGGCACCGATATCCTGTTTTCACGGAGGAATAAGACACGCAGCCGTCATCGGTGTTTACCGGAACCGGAAGTGATAAAAAAAAAAAAAGAAGCATAGACTTCAGAATAAGGGCATATATTCATAATAGTTTAAATAATCGTGATTTTGATATTGTCCAAAATAACCATGATTATGATTTTTTTTCCCATAATCGAGCAGCCCTAGTGCAAAGGTTCTATTCATTGCAGATGGTCTCCATCAAGCATTACCTTCTCTGAAGCAAGAGTTTCACACAGCTGGATGGTTTCTGCAAACTCTTTTTTTATCTGAAAAACAAGGTATGAAAATGAGTACTGAACCAGGCTAACACTGCCCAGCCAGCGAAGAAATAATTTACACAAAAGAAAATTGTGTTTTAAAAGAGTAATTAACCCAATAATGATAATTCACAAATTATCCACTCACCCCTATGCCAATGGAGGGGTGGGTGAAGTGTTCGAGTCTACAAAATGCTGCTGGATGGATATCTTGCAACAATTTGTATTCAGGGACGATCAGAAATGCTAAAGTATGATAGCTCAGCTAATTCTGGTGGACTTTTAGGCATAATCACGTTGGAAATGACCACGTTTCGGGTTCGAACACGAATGTCGGGGCTTGCAGCTCCTGGCTGACAACAGGAGCAGTATAAAAGGCATGTTATGTGTTTTTCCTGTTGTTTCTTTCCGTCTGAAGATGAGCCCATAATATCCTCAGTTTTGTTGGATTCGGCTGCTACACTGTTTACCTCTGAAACTCCAGCAGTGTTTTGTGGATTCAAACACTTCAACCAGCCCCTACATCTGCATAGTGGTGAGTAGATAATGAGTGAATTATCACCTTTAAAAAAGGCATTTCTCACTTGGGGGAGAGGGCAGGTATTTTCAAACACAGCCACCTGTTCATTTTCAGTCTGACCGTGGTTCTGTTCTTCAAGCTGTCTCTCCAGGTCTGCCAATCTCAATTCCAACATCAGCACCTTCTCCATGGCCTCCAGCGCTTTGCTTTGTTGCTGCTGCTCCAGCTCTGCTGCCCTCTTTTCAGTTGTCTGTACTTTCTCCAAAGCTTCCTGTTTCTGCACGGCCTCTGTTTGCAGTTGCAGCTCCAGCTCTGCTGCCTTCTTTTCGGTTGTCTGTACTTTCTCCAAGGCTTCCTGTTTCTCCTGGGCCTCTGTTTGCAGTTGCAGCTCCAGCTCTTCAACTCTTCCTTCTAATGTTCCTACTTTCGTCATGGCCTCCTCTTTCTGTTGACTCTCCATTTCCAGCTGCAGCTCCAGGTTGGACACTTTCCCTGAAAGGTTACGCATCCAGTCTGGAGAGGTATAGTCTTTGGGACTGGTAAAAAAATAGAACATACAGATAATATTATGTTATGATATCAATTTGTCAATTTAGAAACACAAGTGATTGAGAAAAAAGGAATGCACTGGTGAACTCGGCAACAAGATAGGGCCCTGAAGTCCACTGAGGACAACAGCGGTTGAAGATCCCAGGATCCTTTCCATAGTAAAGAGACCCCTTCACAACATCTAGTGAAATGAAGAAGACTCTCCAGGAAGTAAATGGTAAATGGTTTTGTATTTATATAGCGCTTTTCTATTCTTAAAAACCACTCAAAGCACTTTACAGTACAGTTTTACATTCACCCATTCATACAGTGCATCTAATCCATAAACTTTGTTATTCTATGTGGGCCATTCAGGGTTCAGCATCTTGCCCAAGGACACTTAGGCATGCAGATGGGTCAGACTGGGGATCGAACCGCCGACCTTCAGGTTGGAGGAAGACTACTCTACCCCTCAGCCACAGCCGCCCCTTAGTAGGCGTATCATTATCAAAGTCTACCATAATGAGAAGACTTCACAAGAGCAAATACAGAGGGTTCACCACATGGTGCAAATCATTCACAACTCTCAAGAATAGAAAGGGCAGATTAGAGTTTGCCAAAACACATCTAAAAGGCCCAGCCGGGTTCTAGAAAAGCATTCTTTGGACAGATGAAACTAAGATCAACCTGTACCAGAATGATGGGAAGAGAAAAGTATGGAGAAAGCTTTGAACAGCTCATGGTCCGAAACACATCATCTGTAAAACATGGGGGAGGCAGTGTGATGGCATGGGCATGCATGGCTTCAAGTGGCACTGGGTCGATAGTGTTTATTTATGATTTGAAAGAAGACGGAAGCAGCTGTAAGAATTCTGAAGTCTATAAGAACATTCTGTCTGCTCACATTCAGCAAAGTCGATGACCAAAATATACTGCGAAAGACAGCTAATTGTTATCTCAATTTGCTGTCTTGAGATAACTAATCTAACTGTTTGTAGAAACACATTTACCTGTCACCAAAGCTTTGCACAGTCACTGAGCTATGACTCATTTCCATGTCATCTGATGGCTCATCAGGAATCTCCCAGTGAGCATCAAATTCCTCGTCATCTGTTAAAATAAACCATATATGCATTTTTTTTTAAATCACATTTGAATTTCAGAAAAATTAACAGGTTTGGAACAGGCACTGCACTAGTAAGTGTGTTTGAAAAAGGCTATTTGACTTGAGGTAATGCTCAGGAGAGTACTTCAGAATTATTCTTTGTCATTAGTTAGGCGGTTGTGGCTGAGAGGTAGATCTCTTATCCTCCAACCAGAAGGTCAGTGGTTTGATCCCAATCTACACTATTTGCATGCTGAAGTGGCCTTGGGGAAGATACTGAACCTTGAATTGCCCCTCATAGAAAAAGAAAAAAATTCCTGGCCATAGATGCGCTGTATGAATTTGTGTGTGTGTGTGTGTGTGTGTGTGAATGCCAATAAACTGTACTATAAAGCACTTTGAGCATCATCAATAATTGAAAAGCCTTATATTGATACAGACCATTTAGTGAGTCATAATAAGTCTGAATTTTTTCAGCAAAATTGTCTTTATTATTGTTTGAATGAGTGGCCATATAAATAAAGTAACTAAATACATGTGATGTTTTTTGTGTGAAACTGACTGGGAAGAACTCTACTCCTTCTGTAAGAGTGTGTGTGTACTCGTGTCTGCAGACACACATACAGTGCAGGGTTACAGTACACCAGTACATGCAAGGTTTGAGATTCTTTCTACAAATAGAGCTTTCTGGTATTACAAGATAGATGTATTCCTACTCACCTTCAGTCAGCTCCATCAGACAGGATCGATCAGCTTTCCTTTTAAGAGTGAAAGCTTCTGCAAAGCTCAGGTTAGATGAACCACCACCAGCAGATAAAGGTGCAAGTCTGAGCATCTTTCCTCCCCATGTAACTCTGCGCTTAGGCATCTTGAAAACCAAAAAAAGATTGATTTGACTTGATAACGACAAGAATGCACAGGTCTAATAACAGCTTGATTTTGTGATAAGATACCCTTTTAACAGGAACCAGGTTGGAGCTGGTGACAAGGAGTTTGGTCAGGTTTCTGATTCTGTCTTCTTGTTCTCTCTGGAGATGATCTTTTTCTTGGAGGAGCTGGGATAGAAGCTCCTTCTCAGTCACTGTAGTCTGTGTCTCTGAAGATACCTGTATCATGTCATCCTCAGGTCAGCAAGGGAAATTACACAGATGGGCCAAACAAAACATGAATAAAGAGAAACAAAGAGTTATCACACTTGCCTCGTGAAGTCGTCGCTTCAGGTCAACAATTTCATTTCGGTACCTTTTGAGCAGAGCTCCGTCATCAGACACCTCTGTCACATGGGGATCGTTCTTCATTTTCTTTGCAGTGCTGGCAAACTATTAAGAGTAAACTGTTTCTGAATCGTTTGCTGTACTTCATGTTTGCTCTAATGTTTCATATTTTCTCATATTACACTAACACACTGACTTTTCTAGATGTTATTGGGAAACTGAGCTGAGGCAAAGCTGCAATATTTCAACCTTCATAAACGTACAGCGGAAAGGAGCAGCCCTTTTAAAACACACTGCATAACACCATTTAATATATTAGAAGTCTACCAACCTGTAAAGTGCTGAGGGTCTCATCTAGAGTGACAGGAGTGATGGTACAGATGATGACCGTTTTGGCGTTCCCACCCAAGGAGTTCTGCAGGATGCGGGTTAGCTTACTGTCTCTGTAGTTCGTGAAACCCCTGATGACAGAGAAAAATATATAGCAAATTTCAGCAACTTGAAAAAACATAAATTAAGACAAAGAAGCATTTAATAACAATGTGTAAAGTTGGTTTATTTTTGCTTCCATTCCATTCCTTTGTGTAAATATTGTAAACAACTGTTCCCTTCTCGAAAGGAATCAAATGCGAATATTTCCCAAAATGTATTAAAAAAAATGCGTGAATAGTTAAACACATGAATTGAATGTCCACTGTTTACTCACTTATGGCTTTCTTCTGTCACTTTCTTAATCACTTGGCCAAGGGTAAACAGACTGCGATTGATGTTGCAACCTTCTTTGAAACGTGTGCCTTAGAGATTAGAACAGGTGAATTACTGTACACTCACAAGATAACTTTGCATTTACATAGTGTTAAGTAACATAACATCAGGCCTAATAAAGCAGACTTTTCACGTGGCTTCTGTCAAAACCTTACCTTCAGCTCCCGTTTGACTTGCTCTCTCAGATCCAGCAAGATCAACTAAATTCTAGAAAATTAAGCAAAACTGATAGTGAACAAAATATAATTACAACACAAACTATGATTCAGGATCGAAGACAAAGTTAAGTTATGAGGTGAGGCTTTAAACTCCCAGGCAACTGGTTGGTTGTTTACTGCACCTTTATATGAAGCTGGCTCAAAACTATATGTGGTTGCATTTTGTTAAAAGACTGAAGAGTGGGAATCACAAGTTTTTATACAACAACTATACAACCTGTATCACAATTAACCACGGTAAAATTCCAAACAGTTAATATAACCATGTGAAATTTCAATTATCATTAACACCGCGGTTGGTTACCACACTTTAAAGCTCATGGTAAAAACTTTAAGGCATCAACTATGGTGAGCTGTGTCCCGGACACATGTGTTAAGTTAACCATTTATTCTTAGGATGCTCGAGAGTTTTGAAAAACCTAAACACACAAAATAAACAGTTTGTGCCAAAAATAAAAGTAATCAAGCGTTTATGTTCACCTAATCCATGCTTTTGTTTAAAAAAAGTAGTTTTATTGTTAAATATTTGCAGTACTGGAATATGCATGGACTTCATACTGTGAAGTACTGGTATCTATTTGAGTACACTGGATTAATATTGTTATATCTGTGGCCATATTCAAGGGCGAGCCTATGCAAAAATATGGTGCTACAGTAGCAACTCCTCTGCAGAACATATTGTTTAACTGAGAAGCTAAATATTGTCCTTTGAACATTGGATTGATATTAATGTGAATATTGTACCTTGAATAGATAAAGTTCCATAACTGCCTTTCTTTGTGTATATTACTTATCGTACATTGAGCATTTAACAGAAATTACAAAAAAAAACTAATCTGACCATCCTACATGGATATATCAAAATGCAGACGCAGCCTTTGCAGCATTCTGCCAGCAAAACATTTAAGAAAGAGCTACATGCATGGGGAGCTGTAATAGAAGGAATAATATCTGGTCACTGGTCAGAGGTTCTTGGGACCTGTGCAGTGCTTAAAGTTTGCTTTGTGTTTGATTGGGTGAAGCCTTGCACTTTAAGGGTGTGTGTTAGTACATTGTGTGTGCAGCCTATGCTGTTTACTTACTGACTACAGCCCTAAAAGACAGAAAAAAAGGAGCAGGGAGATAACTTACCAAATGAGACACAATAATAGCACCATCCGCATTTTCACCTGATGCTAGGTCACTCCTTTCTCGGCTTTCAAGGATCTATGGAAAAATAATATCATGAAAATCCTGATTTCCTCTGAATCCTACATGTTTGTTGTGGTTTTGCTTACCATTCGGAAAATAGTGTGTGAGCGACTGCTCCGCTGGTTCATTTTTGTTTTACCGTAGTGGCGGTTCTCTAAAAAGGCAGGTTGTGCATGAAAGACAATACATATTACTAGGGCTGAACGATTAATTGCATTTGGGATAAAATCGCGATATGTTAAAACACGATTTTCTAAATCGCAGCGTGCGCGATTAAAACATGTGAAAGAGAGTAGGGCACTGGGATGCTGTCCTCACCCGCAGCCAGAATGCCACGGGACCAAAAAACTGGTGCGGGCGGCGGACCTGAAAATCGCTCCCCGGAAAAGCAAGCCGCGCTCCTGTACGGCCACCTACATGAGCCCCTCGGTCACCTACATGCACATCTGCGAGACGGAGGTGTTCAGCATGGGGAAGTTCCTGCGGAGCTGCTGATCCGCAAGCTGCCCTTCCAAGGCATCCAGCTGGCCCGCCCCATCCGTGGACACGGAGCTTAAACTGCTGCTGCTCCACTGACTATAAAAACGCCGCATTCCTACACTTATAAAATGCAATTCAATGTTGAAGTAATCCAAATATTCAGAATACGTTACTCAGATTAGTTAATGTAACGGAATATGTTACAGATTACATTTTTGGGCATGTATTCTGTATTCTGTAACGGAATACGTTTTGAAAGTATCCTTCCCAACACTGGACATGTTACTGACTTGGGAGCAGTAAGACACCTATAATTTAAAAAATGTTTTTCTAAAGATGGTAAATTTTACACAAAGGTTTTAAAAAGTGCATTGCTTCTGTTTATACTTACAATGACTTAAATTACTTAAATGCACACAGATTTGTTGTTCTTGGTTCTGTAATGAGCAGTTAAATAAAAATTTGGGAGAGAATATTGTACAGTAAGTGTATCTAATATTGTGTTGGTCATATCATGATTTATACATTTAAATCATCCATAACGCTTCTTTGGGGGGGGGATTAAAAACAAAATAAAAAAATCCCATATTAAATCGCAATCGCAATTTTGGGAAAAAAAAGATTATTTCCCCAAATCGTTCAGCCCTACATATTACACATAGGTTATGAGGAACATCATTCTCATGTTCAGTTATATAATCAGAACTTACTTTCTCCTTTCCGAATCCAGGCTAGGGCTTGTGCAGGGGATGTAACCAGCTCCTCAGTCAGGTCAGCCACATAGATGTTTTTCTGCAAACAGAAATTATCACGAAAAAAGCACAATGATCAAGTAAAACAGGATAAATAACTTCCTTTGGATGCAACCACACTTGAAGTATGTTACAGAAGAGCTATGGCCCAGTATTTTTTAAGTTCTCTCTTAGGAGACTCGCTTAAACAATGAATGTAGCAGAAATACTCAATTCCGGCTATTATGATTGGTTTGGCATGGCACTATTCTCATTGTCTGTTCATGTTTTCTGTCAAAACATGGATGGAATGAGTTCTATCGATGTCATACATGTGTTCAATTTCTGTAGAGGAAAAGTTATATTGCAATATTTATCTATGTTTTTTCGGCCAGCCCTAGTTGTAGGGCTCGTGGTCATACCGACCGCAGACAGTCAAGAGTGTGAAGACCCTTGCTCATCATTTAGGTATGCTGTGTGGGAACACTTCAGTTTCACAGTAGCTATAATTACAACGGGCACATACGAGTGGATCATATAAAAGTCGACGTTGCGCAACTGCTGTCGGACATTTAGTTGGTAACACATTGAACATGCCGACTCGTTTGAAACAGCATCACCAGAGTCATGTCTCATTAGTTCAGTGCAAACTAAGCTCCATGTGGCATTAAAGCTGCTGCTTGCAAATAATTCAGACTGTCAAAGCAATAAAGAGTGACGTAGGTGTATCTATAACAACGAACGTGCGACCGTTCTCCGTTATTGACAACGTAGGGTTCAATTACACACTGAAAGTAATAAAGACCTGTTACGAAGTTATCTTTCTTCCACATTTTTTGTACAAGCAGGGCCTTCTCTACAAACAAAGTGGTGGTAGTTAATTATTTTGAAGAAAAGAAATGAAAATAACTATATTTAATAATGATAATCATACAATAAATAAATGGTAAATGATTTTTGTATTTATATAGCGCTTTTCTAGTCTTGATGACCACTCAAAGCGCTTTACAGTATAGTTTTACATTCACACACACATTCGTACAGTGCATCTATTTGCAGCACTTTGTTATTCTATGGGGGGCCAGTCGGGGTTCAGCATCTTGCCCAAGGAGACATCGGCATGTTATTTTACTTTTGTAAAAAATACTTAAGTAAGAATGGGAAATCAGTGGCGATACCCAGCCCTAGTTAAGAAAGGTATAACAGGTGTATTATTGTGGTACCAAAAGAAGAAGTGAACATTTTTGGGTGCACCTGAAAAATGTGCTGGTGCAACTAAATGGAAAAAATATGAGGCACTAAAGCAACCAATGTTGCTCTGTAATTCAGATTGATATGAAGCCTTGTGGCAACAAAACGACAGTTGTGCTTATCCTTTGAAGACATATAACCTAGGAGGAAATGATTCTATGAATTTTGTTGCCATCACGAACCTGGCACCCAAGATAAATGTGAATGTCAGTTCTATATGGTGAAATTAAAAGAATCCAAACTAGGAAAATGATCTGTCAGCGATATTACGAGTAGTTTGACCCAGTTGCTGACCACTGCTATAATTTATCCGAGGGCCTCTCAGATTATTCAACTAGGTCTCCGGACTGAAAAGGTTATACTGCATATTTTCTATTATTGGAAAACATTCCACATGTCCATCAAGGAAAAAGTTATTACCAAAGCTACTGTCTTAATAAATAATAAACACACACATACAGTATATACAGCAAAGCAGGTGAAGTTACAGCAATGACAGACAGGGGAGGAACTCCGTTATATTAGGTCCAAAACTTTCTTTCCCTGTCACCCATTCTGCACAGATTCACAACAACTGCACATCCACCACAGAATTTAGTTGAGAGTTGATGCTGCAGGATGTCACACATTGATTCTACTGCAGAGATCATAGGTTTTGGTTTACAGCACATCAGCACTGTTGATGGCTTTTATCAGCACAAACTCTCGTGACTTTTTAGACTCTTTAGTGTCTTCGACACTTGTGAAACTGCTTTTTCGTCCAGAGATTTTTTCGTTTTCTTTCGATTTGTTTTTTGCCTTCATTTTTACATCTGTCAGAAAGACTGGAGGCTTTCACTAACAATTGCGTTCACAAGCACAGCTTCTCTGGTGAAACGTCAAAGGATCTCCAAAGTTCAGTGCATGTTTGAAAACCAAACCTTGAAAGATTCATAAAAGACTCCAGATTTTTTTTTTATGTTGTTAAAACCCAAACTTGTAAATGGTCCACTTACATTGATTGTCTCTCTGACTTCCAGTGGTTTTCGCTTCCAGCTGTCAACAAGCAGATCAGTCACAGTCTCGTTGTAGATTTCCATGTAAGACACCCTGAGAAGGAACTCCTTTTTTGGACACTGTCGAGAAAAAGAAAAGCACTGGTTAGAATAAACAGTAATTACTCAACAAACTGCAGCACAATACAACTCTTACATTTTTAATGGTTTGGAAAACATCTTCCACAGCCAGAGGTGTCACACCAGGTATATGGTTACTCCCCATCATGGTAAAGGTCTTTCCAGAAGAAGTCTGCCCATAAGCAAATATGGTTCCTGTGAAAAACAAGTAAAAATAAATAACATAGTTCAGCTACAATAAGCAGGATGGAACAACATGGTACCACAGGATAGATCTGACAACACTTAGCTTCCATTACTTACCATTGTATCCCTCAACAGTGGAAACAACCAGGGGCTTTGCAATGTCCTGGTACAGCTGATTGGTTGTTTCTTCAGCTGTGAATACCCGATCTGCGAACAATTACCATTTATACGAAATGGCCCAAAGTGATAGCGATATGCTGAAAACCCATTTCTTAATCCTGCACATGTTGCTTTACATACCAAAACTGAAGGTCTTGGTGGAATTCCCATCATCGATCTGATGAATTGATTTTTTATCAGTTCTCCAAAACAGCTGGACAGCCTCTGCATTCTCTGATGCTGTACTTTCTTCCCTGTAAAACAAGGACAATTTTTAAGACATATGGAAACATAAACAGACTGCCTTGACAACAGCTTCAAGAGACAATGTTTTGGGTTGCCTCTGTGATTGATGAATTGTGTGAACAGGTGTAATGTATTTAATTCATCTTTTTGGTATTTATAACTTTAAGTTCATTGCCCAGGCGATGCGATACACATGACACCTCATAGGAAAATGCGGAAAACACGCTGCTAGTGTAAACAACAGTGTGAACAACAGCAGCAGCCACCGAGGCCCAGGCGTAACTTAGTTTAAGCTGTTGAATATCAATAGACTCAAGGCGTATGCAATATGATAGATACTTACCATTTGCTAAGACTCGCGATTGCGTCCTAACGTCGTAACGACAGATAATTACATTATACAGCAGTATTCATTGTCAGTCGGTAACGTTTACAGTTGTTAGCATTAGCACGTAAACTAACACGAACAAGTTAAGTAGTGAAAAACTTACCTCGCAATAAGCGGACGGACGCGAACACAAACTTTAACAGCGGACTCTTCGGTCATTTTTTCAAGTTCAGTCGCCGCATTCAAATGGTCATTCATTAATTAGTTTAGAATAAACTAGATATGCGGATATGCCTATGAAACTGTTACTACGCACACCAGAAGAGGCTTTCTCCGCCGTTTTTCAAATCCAGCCAGTTGGATTTGATTGGTTAACGTCTTCTTCTTCTTTGGATTGGACACACTGGACTCAACTGTTCTTCTTCGACTTGTGGTTATTGGAGGTTGGCAAACCAGCTTTTCGATGCATTACCGCCACCCTCTGGACTGAATAGATAGATGGATAGATAGATTGATGTAATTTATTCAACCCAATTTACGAAATTGTTGAATCACAGCAGCATGTCAAGGGCTGAAGTTTGGAGCAGTAAATTGGCCAAGTACTCCTGACTGCAGTCTTCCCTTAGCTCAACGTGGATGCCGCCGCCCACGTTGAGCACAACATCGGATGACACCGAGTCGCCCTTCCGTTAGATTTACTCAAAGTCACCACCTAGTGGAGGAAGCCGTGTTGCACATTTAAAAACGTCCATAATGTATGAACCATATCATGTACACTGCTTCCTAATTAGACATGTAACACCAGTATATTTGTGAAATAATCATTAACTGTGTTTAAAGAAATTAGGTTGAAACAAAAATGTTACTATGGGCTGAATTAAAAAAATTACAATAAAAAACTGTAGGGTCCCCTTATAAACTATATCAAGAAGTTTTTTTAGAGGACAGACCAGAACTGTACTTACATAATCATAAAATATTTAAGCGTCTATAACTCCAGAAAAATGTGGTATATTAATCCTGTTTACAAACATTTTAATTGTTATAATCAACCTTAACTATTGGAGAATTGTGAAGAGCTCTTATAATAAATCTTTTTAACAAAGTGACTTCAATTGCCTTATACATAAAAAAGAATGGAAAAAGTAATTCCTGTTTTCAAATTATCACCCTAATTCACCGGATTTTGTTTTAAAAAGTCTAATGTCTTTTTAAAATACAAACATTGCTATTTTTACTGTGGCATTTTACTTATATCAGAATATTTTCACTACAAGAAATTGGAAAGACTTTCATACGAAGAGATAGTTACAAGAATAAGTTCAAAAGTTTGGGTTCACTTCAAAATGTCCATATTTTTCAAAGAAAAGCACTGTTTTTTTCAATGTAGATAACATTAAATTGATCAGAAATGCACTGTATACATTGTTAATGTGGTAAATGACTGTTGTAGGTGGAAACGTCTGGTTTTTAATGAAATATCTACATAGGTGTATAGAGGCCCATTTCCAGAAACTATCACTCCAGTGCTCTAGTGGTACATTGTGTTTGCTAATCAACTAAGAAGACTAATGGATGATTAGAAAACCCTTGAAAACCCTTGTACAATGATGTTAGCACACCTGAAAACTGTTAAGCTGATGAGAGAAGCTATAAAACTGGCCTTCCTTTGAGCTAGTTGAGTATCCAGAGCATCACATTTATGGGTTCGATTATACTCTCAAAATGGCCAGACAAAGATAACTTTCATGTGAAACTTGCCAGTCTATTATTGTTCCTAGAAATGAAGGCTATTCCATGCGAGAAATTGCAAAGAAACTGAAAATTTCCTACAACGGTGTGTACTACTCCCTTCAGAGAACAGCAGAAACGGGCTCCAACCAGAGTAGAAAGAGAAGTGGGAGGACCCGGTGCAGATTACCTCAACAAATCAATAGCTAGAACGCCAAAGGTCTGCAATGCTGTAATTGCTGCAAATGGAGCATTATTTGATGAAAGCAAAGTTTGAAGAACAAATAAAAACAATTTCTAACCTTGTCAATGTCTTGACTATATTTTCTATTCATTTTGCAACTCATTTGATAAATAGAAGAGTGAATTTTCATGGAAAACAAGAAATTGTCTGGGTGACCCCAAATTTTTGAATGGTAGTGTATTTGCTTTGTATATTGAATGATACCAGCTCCAGTAAAGAGATCAGAGACTCTATTTCATAACTGCACCTCAAATTAAATAAAAGACTCAAATTCTGTTTGTCCACCGTTTCCACGCAGAAAACCTTGAGGTCCTTGTGGAACATTTCGGGTTCGATGAGGATAGTGGTTTCCTCTTCCTCCTGGCGGTCACATTACCACAATTGTTTGAGCGTTGTGATGCGATCCTCCCTGTCAATCCCAATGAGACTGGGGAGGGAGAGCCTGCCTGGAAAGGTCCACTCTGCTGCCTTTAGAGTGTCTCTTAAAATATTATCTTTGTCCTTGAAGGGAAAACAAAGGTTAAGAATAGTGGTTCATTGGATGATCAAAACAATTTCATCACACTTTCACAATACCACTTTAAAGCTCAGTGAGATCACATTGGTCCTTTGTTATGATATGCAAAGCATACTCTAGAATGTAATTATTATTATTATTGAGAAAATATTCACACAAGAATATACCTTTTGGATGTGTAAATCTCACAGCATGTCACATCAACTCCGCATGAGTTTGATGTATGAATTTTGTATGTAGGGTAAAATCAGTTGCAAATATACGTCCATAAGTGTAGTGTAGTGTACTGTAAAGTATGAGCAATCATTGAGCAAACAATGGAGTGCATAGCATGCTGCCAGCATTACACATTTTCATTATTACAAACAGAAAAAGGACTACTATATTGTATGATGAAAGCCCAGCATCTTACCATCAAAACAAACACCCCAAGTTTGTTTGACAGACGTTGGTAGGATCTGGGACAAGATCAATAGATACAAAAAAAAATAGACAAGTGGTCTAAAACAGAACTATCACTGCCCAGATGTGATAAAACTCTGCACCTAAAAAAACAGAATTGTTAAGTGCGACAGTCATCTCTCCAATGAGGCAATGAGTGCCACGCAGGGGATCTAGAAAGAAAATCTCCCTATCTTGTGGCCTCAGTATCTGTTAATGTTATTTTTTTAAATATGAACATCTTAAATATCAACATATCTTGATATGCAATTGTCAATCCGACTTTAAAGTTGTGGGGTTTATTCTATAAAATTAAAGACAGTGTTTAAGGAAATATACAATCTGGCAAAGAATAGGATCAGCTATGACCAACTTCATTTTACAGTTGTCACGAACTGGCTCTCGGTTCAGAGATACAATAAGAGGGAAAAATGGTTGTAAGGCTAACAAGACTGGGTTCATTAAAGCAAACTACTTACAAAAAGAAACCCAAATGCAAATAAGTCAGTGAGAATCAGTAATGTAATTCAGTGCATGGATGAGTCGAAGATACACCCTTTTAAACATACACAACAAACAAAAACCAGGAGCACATGGGTGAGCTGAGAGAGAGCATAGGAAGCCGAGCCAGCCAGGTGAACCTCATCTTCCTGACGACTTCCCCTCTGCTGCCACTTCCTGAAAGGGAAAGAGCACAACCAAGACAAGCAGAATAGGCGCAGGGGGGTCGTCAACACAGTAAACAAACAATAACAAAGGCTGAACTAACTGTACTTATGTATAGTGTCCAATGTCCAGTTTCACATTCTTGAAGGAGAATCCAATGCAGACTTGCTGCATTCTCCTTACAAAAGGAAAATAAATAGCTAAAATATAAATAATGCAACAACAAGTGAATGAATCATTACATTACATTTTATATTTTTCATTTTTCATTTGCTGACGCTTTTATCCAAAGCAACCTACAATAAGTGCATTCAACCATGAGGGTACAAACCCAAAACAACTTGAACCAAGAAAGTACAATTTCTTCAAAAAAGCCAAACTACAGAGTGCTATAAGTAATTGCAATGTAAGTGCTATTAGATTGTTAGTTTAAACATTTTATTCGAGGTATAGTCGGAAGACGTGCATAAAATCATTACAAATCTTTAGAATAGAATCAACTTGTTCACTACCATCCGATCCACATTAAAATGTTTTACTGCACTGGTCTAACAGGATTGTTAAATTGTAAATTATTTAGTCAGTGCCACCTACTTTCATTGTCGGTGGCCTGTGCAGGAAAGGTGTTGTGTCCAGTCTCAGGTAGGAAGGAAAAGGGAAGCACATGTTAAAACGTTTGACTCCGCCCATATTGAGCCCCACCCTGAATTGCACACTGCAGTCAGGGGCTTCTCAAATTGGCAGCAAACAAAACAAGACTAAACTAAAGTTTTGCTTTTTTCTTAAGTCCGGTTTCTCTTCAGCAGTTTATTAAAAGATTATTTATATACTTCTTTTTAATGTGAGATTTTGCTTCTCATCTTTTAATCCTGATATTAATTACCTTCTTTGTTAATTATAATTGTTACATTCTATCAATACATGCATGTCCTTTTCCAATTGTTTGCAATATCGAATGCATGACAAATTGCCTCATAGGCCACTTTCCTCCGCCCACTGCAATGCAAACAAAATACACAGTTTCAGCTGAAACTCTGAAACATTTTTAACTACTATGTTCAACTTTAGAATGAAGAATGCAGCCCCTGTACGCCCAATTTCATGCTCTTTTGAAGCATCTTTGAATATAAGTAACATATGCCGATACAAATTTCCATGGTGGTATCACTAAAATTGGATACTGGGACTGATTTTATTGTTGTCTAATCCTACCTCTTGTGCTTTAGCATTCCCTATCCACCCGAAAACACAAAATCTTGTTTTATTATTCTCCATATATTCCTATAAAACAGCTTTTGTAAGATGTGAATTATTCAATTAGCATTGCTGCAATTGCTGATGTTTTAAATGCCCACTACAGATCCGGAGAGCCTGAGCTTGTTCCACATAAAGCTTTTTTAAGTTGGTTTCTGCAGCAGACATGTGAAGTATGCATCCATAATCTAGAGCTGCTCTCATAAGAGCCGGATAAATATTTAGCAGTGCAGTTCAGCTAGCTCCCCAATCAATTCCTGATATACATCGTAATATATTATTTATCTTTTTGCATTTATTTTTGCATTTATTTATATGTGCAAGCTGTTCTATTAGCTGTCTATATAAATTAATTTGGACGGATTTGTGGCGTTTAGCGAAACATAGGACCTGTGATTTTCAATTCACATTTTAAAGCCTCATTTGTTCGATCATTCTGTTACTTTATTTACTGCATTTCGCATTTCATTTTTTATGTATTCCAAGTTACGACCCCTTAGCTTGATTGCTCCGTCCTCTGCATAAAGCAATTTTCCTATGCTTTTCTCACTCTGATAAAAAATGTCATTCATCATTATATCTAAGAGTATTGGACTTCACACACTACCCTGTGGGGTTCCATTTTTTACTGAATATTTGATCAAATACTCTGTGCCCTATGTAACTCCTTATTTCGCCCAAATAAGATCTTTAACACCCCGTTGAACAATTTACCCTTTATCCCTAATTCACGAAGTTTAATAATGAGCCCCTAATTCCATAGCATATCATATGATTTTTCAATATCAAAGAACCCAGCAATAACCATTTTTTATTGGTTTGGGCTTTTTTGTTTTCGGATTCATACATAAAACAGAGTCCATTGTCCAACGCCCTTTTCTAAATACACTTAAATATCCATGGATTGGGTTTTAACTCTCCAGATGATGTGTCAACCTCTCCATAACCATACATTCAATGTGAGTCCTAACGGTCTATAACTTGATGGATATGATGGATCTTTTCCTGGTTTAAGTATTGGAACTATAACTGATTGCTTCCAATATGTTGGGATTAATTCCTGTATACCAACAATTGGGCTATCATTCATATGATCTAACATCCTGTAACATACTTCATCTTTACCTGGACAAGTTTGTTGTGCATTAGAAATGGCTCTCTTGAATTAAAAATTACTGAACGGTAGATCCAAGTCATCCCCTGTTGCAGCCCTTTTGGTGTGATTCTTGGGTTTTATGGTAGAGTATTTTCTCTGCTTTGTGTAGCCTTTTCTATTCCTAACGGTTGCTGCAATATTTTTTGCATTTATGTCATGGCTGGTTAGATATTTCAAATTTTATCTTTATGTAATTTCTTTTCTTAATGATTCCCCATACATTCGATAGTTGTGGTTCTCTCCCAATCTTATTAAAGAATTGCCTCCAGTTTGTTATTCTTACTTATTATTTTAGTTATTAGCTAGTCAGATTAACCTTGAGCCTCAGTCTACCCTCAAATTCTGCCTGTATAATTGATTAAAAGGCAGAAGCACCAAGGTGCAAATTTATGAGACATGACACACTGAGCTTCTCTTTCCAGCTTCTCCTTTCACTTCTCAAATCCTTATCACATCAAAGTAATTCATATCTCATCAATACATGTTTCGGACTTGACCCCGTCCCCGGAGTCCCTTTGCCTTATCGCCCGCAGATCCAGGGCCGCAGCTGTGACCACATCATGGATTACGATCTGTGGATCGCGTATCAGAGATCGTAAAAGATGATCCAGTTTTGGCGTATTCTGCTTCGTGCTGGCTGATCTAATAATAATGGCGATCCTTTATTGTTGCCATCATATAATGGTGGTGATGGACCACGACCGAGGTGGCAGCTGATGATTGATCCTAATAATTGGCGGCAGAGGACAATAACTGTGGACTATAGTGGCATCCGATCCTGATGGTGGATCATGATCTTGCTGGCTGCTGACCATAGACTATGATTGCAGCAGGACTGCTTGATATATAGTACACTTGACATCTATTGCACTTCTGTCCATTCTGGGAGAGGGATCCCTAACCTGTGGCTCTCTCTGAGGTTTCTACGTTCTTTTTAGTCTGCTATAAAAATAAAATGTTATTGATTGATTGATTGACTTATTGTCTGGAATGCATCCCAGTCTGCCTTATCTAATTTCCATCTTTGCATTCTTATCCCTTTATCTTGAAGAGTTTCTATTCCTCAGTTAATATAGGGTTGTGATCACTGCCTACTGTCAATATGTACAATACTTATTGTAGATGTATTGTGGATGTAATTGTCAGGTCTGTTGTAATTTCTGTACTCTTATACATTCATATCGTGTTCCTCTTACATCATTTATACACACTAAGTGCTTTTCATCCATAAACTCTTCCAACACTGAACCATTGGTGCCTCTATTATATCTTCCTCATAAGGTACTGTATGAATTCAATCTCCTCACCACACTACACTGCCTTGGACCGACCCTCTTGCTGCATTTAATATCTTTTTGCCCTCAATCAGATTTTGTTTTTTTGGAGCAGGCACTTCACATCCCCCACAGCTGCAATTCTGTTTCTTGGCACCTCAGATCTACTGTATCTGTCAGGACACTTTCTTCATTGCCTCAGCATATGAGATCAACCGCGACATTTGAGCTCGTTGTACCTCTCCTGCTTTCTTGCTGACTTTGCACCTTCGATAGGCTGAGTTATAATTTTATCTTTGCTACTCTCTCACAATTCCTGTACTCATGATTACTTGCTAAATCAATCAATCAATCAATCAAATTTTATTTGTATAGCCCATATTCACAAATTATAATTCGTCTCATAGGGCTTTAACAGGGTGTGACATCCTCTGTCCTTAACCCTCAGCAAGAGTAAGGAAAAACTACTAAAAACCCTTTTAACAGGGTAAAAATACGTAGAAACCTCAGAGATAGCCACATGTGAGGGATCCCTCTCCCGGGACGGACAGAAGTGAAATAGATGCCACGTGTAGGAAAACATCATCAATATTCAAAGTCTCTAGCAGCATTTGATGAGGGTAGACATCCCGAAGGACAACCCCAACATGACAATTCGTATTTATTGTTGTATTTGTTGTATTGTATTTATTGCGTTTTTATGTTATTGTGTTTTTATGTCCTATGTTCATTGTATGCACCAATTACCAGAGCAAATTCCTTGTAGGTGTAAACCTACTTGGCAATAAAATACTTCGGATTCTGATTCTGATGCCAAGCAGTCCCGCTGCAATCACAGTCCATGGTCAGCAACCATCCAGACCACGATCCACCATCCAGACCAGACGCCACTCCAGTCCTCAGTCACCGTCCACCTAGGCCACCAGGACCCATCATGAGCCACCATCGCGGTCCTGGTCCACCGCCCGTGCCCATGCCAACGCGACACAGGGTCCGCCACCAGCACCACAATCAGCCCACATGACTCAGAATCCGCCACACTGGAACCAACACCGCAACCCCCCGGTGCGCGATCCACAAACCGCAATTCATGGTGCGGCCACAGAGGCCCTGGATCTGCAAAGGGATTCCTGGGAAGGGGGATAGGGATGGAGAAGAGGAAGGAGAAGCTGGAAAGAGAAGCTCTGTTTGTCATGTGTCATAAAATAGAACAAGTTACGTTCTGCCGCACTAATTAGCTCTAACTATAAGCTATATCAAAAAGGAAGGTTTTGAGCCTACTCTTAAACAAACAGATGGTGTCTGCCTCCCGAACTGAAAGTGGTAGATTATTCCACAGCCGAGGGGCTTGATGGCTAAAAGTTCTGGCTCCTACTTTACTTTTAGAGACTTTGGGGACGACAAGTAGGCCTGAATTCTGGGAGCGGAGTGAAATCTATCGCATCTTGGTTTGCCTTTGCAGTTAACTGCTATGAGGCCAAATCGTTGGCACTTAAAACCTCACAGTGTGGGAGGAATATAGGTCTTGACCTCATTACTAATATAACCCAAAAACTCTTTGTTTGGCAGTCTGGTCTCCTCAAATTTGATCATAACTGTCAGGCTATCCAATTTTTCTCCATACCTAGTTGTTTTGAGAGGTTTCACATCAACTACTTTACCTCCTTCCAAGTTATCTTTAATTGGTTCAACTGGCAGTACTGTTGGCATCCCCGATATGATTTATTTTACAAACGTTTTTTTCGTCAGGCAGTGAACAGTGCACATTTTTGCATATAGCTTTTCTTTGTTGTATACTACTCTACATGAAATCAGCAATGCAACACTACTCAATATGAAATCATGAACTTAATTATAGATAAACACTGATTAATAATTCATTAAATACATTTTATATACAAGATTACCTCAAAAAAAATGTTTTAAATATTTATCATCTTAAAATATCTTCTTTAAGGATAAAAAAGACTACTGATTTTAAATTTACAAACTGTCAACGCTGAAGATTACACTGTTGCATTGAAATGAGTGAGTGCTTTTGCATTTACATTTTAGTGAGAAACTTGTGCTTGCGATTCACTGAGGATCTTTGTCAGTCTTGGTGGCAGGTAAGCAACTGCTGTGATCAACCTCTTCTCCAGGCACAGTCTGTTTCTTTGCTTTGATTTGATCACAGTCATTGCAGAGAAGGAGACCTCACATACTGTATATATGTGGATGCAAAGGGTAGTAGCTGCTCCAAAGCTTTCTGTCCCAGGTGAGGTTGCTCCTGCTTCACACACACCCAAAACTGTGTGAGTGTGGATGTGGCAAACTTCATCTGGAGGCCACGGTCAGATGACACGTCCAAGAGTTTATCCTGATAAGGTAGCTTGTTTCCGTTTGTTTCGGGGAGGCTTTCCGCATCGTGTCTTGAGGTGACCTGAATTCAGTAAGTTTCCTCTTAAAAAACTGGCTTACAAACATGACATTCATGTTTTGTCTGGAGATACCGTTGAAGATGTGCTGGCTTCATGTCACTCTGGCTAATCTCTCCCCACATAAAAAAAACAAAGGGTAAATAACCCAATCTATGTTATTGTTAATATTGTTGTAGTGAGTCTTTCTGTTATTTTTGCTCGCTTTAAGGTCAGACAATTTCATTGAATAAATTGAATAGCCTAGTGAATATAAAATTCAGTTTATGAACTTACACTTATTCTTTTTTGATTATTTATTAAATATTTTTTCTTAAAGGACTGGATGCTAATTTGAAATATAATAAAAAAAAATCTCAGTTACCCCCTGGAGTGCCTTCATGTGCCCCAAGGCAACGTGCAAGGTATATATATATATATATATATCTGCGCTGGAGTCTAAATCAGTTATCTAGTTTATTTACTCTTGCGTGGTCGGAAATAATTATACTGGTTATGTCGCATGATAAAACTGAATATAAGTCAGTTCTTGGCAGAAAAAAATAATCAATCCTGGTTTGACACTAATGTGGGGCAGAGAAAAAAGTATATTGTTTATCAGAGGGGTGGGTGCATCTCCAAGCATCAATAAGCTCAAACTCCTCACATAGAGCATGGAGCCAGTTGGCCTGAGGAGAGGGGGGCGCCTTACTATGTGGGAATTTGTCAAAAAGCAGATTTAATATTAAATTAAAATCGGCAACAATAACAATGGAATTAGAAAGGAATGGAGCTAAGTCCAAAACCATTTTGGTAAGGAAGGTGACTGGGTGGCAGGTTGAAAGTACATGTTCATCATTACAATATTTTGAACTTGCAAAATTCCTTTGATTATCACATAGGGACCATTAACATCCCTGACACAGTCAGATACTATAAAAGGTAGGTTTTTCCTAATCAACACTGCTACTCCCCTACTTCTTGTTGTAAAGGATGAGAAAAATACTTGTCCGAACGGCCCTTGTTGTAACTTTAAATGCTCTGTGTCATCAAGGTGCGTCTCTTGTAACATAGCAACATCTATATCATCCTTCTTTAGACATGTAATTATTTTCTGCGCTTAATAGGGCTGTGGGCACCCCATACATTCCAGGTACATTCTCGCAGCTTATTCATTTTTGGTATAATTCATGTATCATACAAAGCATATTGAGCCAAGAGACCCACCACACACTGGGTAAGAGAAAAATAAGCAAATGAAGAAAGAAAAAAGAAAGAGCTGTACAACAAAACATTCAAAAATAGAAATTTGGCAACAACCCTACTAAACATGTAGGGAAAAACCGTCCTTCTCCTGCCTGCGGCTGAGAGCCGACAGGTGCGACATGCGTTTGACACGCACCTACTCATAGACATAAACACACTACTGTCCGCCAAGAACACGGTGAAGTAGAACATTTCACCTGGTTGATTATAAGCAGTAGGAAAGGAAAGGGGCATAGTCACACACGCCTGAATTTGGCAGATACTCACATATGACACAGTCCAGGGGCAATGTTAAAGAAAATGGATAGTCCGGTGGTTACAGAGATTTAGGGCAGCAATTCCACGAAAGTCTCAGCTGCCTCCGGCGTGCAAAATCTCTTCACCACACCGTTGACAGACAGCCTCAGCGTGGCGGGGTATAGAAGGGCATATTCCACGTTCTTCCTCCTCAGACAGCCCTTCACCTCGTCAAAAGCTTTGCGTTTCCTGGCCAGCGCCGCCGAGTAATCATTGAAGAAGGAAACTCTGATCAGGTCTGCTGGCTGGTTCGGCTCCGTACCAAGGCGCCGGGCTGCAGCCATCACTCGTTGTTTATCAGCGAAGTTGTGAAGTTTCATGATGATGGGTCTGGCACGCTGGTTAGTGCCCGGCCTCGGTGCTAGGGAGCGGTGAGTGCGGTCCAACTTGATATTCCCGGATTTAGTTGTGATATTGAGATAGGAGGAGAGCCATGTCTCCATGAATGTGACCGGATCCTTTCCCTCTGTGCCTTCGGGCAGCCCAACCAGATGAAGGTTACATCTGCGGCTGCTGTTCTCCAAATCATCTATGTGATCTGCCATGTCGGTTATTTGTTTCTCGAATTTTGTCGCTTTAGCCTGCAACACGTCTGTTGTATCTTCCACGCCGAAGATCCGTGTCTCGGCATCACCGACCCGCATTGCCAAAGCCTGGATCTGAGATGTTTGTTCGTGTATAGCAGCGAGCAAAGTGTTAACTTTAACATCCAATTACTTTGTAATGTTGTCAGTTATCTTGCTCAAAGCCAGAAGAATACTTGGGTTAACAGCGCTCCCGGCAGCAGCTTCCACCTCGTTAGCATCTTCGGGTTCAACCGCAGCAGGCTCCATAGCGTTGCTAGCATGCTCCTCCGAAGCAGTATTTTTCTTGGGTTTGGACCGAGGCATTCTCAGAAAATATTCATCCAGGCTCATTATAGACCTACTCCTACGCTCGCTTATAACGTTTCACCAGGTGAACACGTATTTTAGACGGATATTTCAGTGAACCTCACCGGAGCTCAACAGGCGAGGTGTCCACATTACGACGCCATCTTGCCAACCCAACTTGTGCCATGTTGAAAGCATCCCAAAACTTGGTGAGTTATGTTCCTTCATAGCTACTCACCCTGTTTGAATTCCGAAAGGTTTAAAATTGTTATAAAACATAATTATTAACATGAGGATCGGACGTTAGTGCTGCGTGATAGGATGCAACTGCTCATGTCATGACCTACACACCAAAGATAAACTACAAGGAATTAATGTTACTTTATACCCAAATGCACACAAATAGAAGGGAGATAGATTTCTTTGCTTACAAAGTGAATTCCTTCAGTGGTTGTGGAAGTACTCAGATCCTTTACTTAAGTAAAATTACTAATACCACACTGCAGAGGCGGACGGTTGGCCGAGACGCAGAGCCTGCGGTTGGGGTAAGTTACGAGCCACAGCCACCTCCTCCTTTTCCAGGAAAACTTAATATAAAATTATTTCTTTCTTCGTCGAAGTTGCTCGGACACTGCTAGCTTGTTCTGACAACACCAAGGAGGTACGTACCTCAATTAATGCTTCATTTTACCCTAATTCTAGAATAATTTTTAATATCAGAATATTGGTTGGAAATATATGTTATGAGTCCCAAAATTAATACCACAGCAACAAAGTATATCTGTAGAATACAGGATGGAAGCAGCAGCAGGAACGACACGGAGCATTCAGTTCCTCATCCAGACTGCATCTGACAGTACGGGGTTCAACTGCTCCCGTGCCAAACGTCCCACCTGAGTGCTGCTGTTATTCACTGATTTCTCTAATGAAACTACTTAAATTACTTAAAAGTAATTACAAACAATAATTTGGGCCATACCCCATATGGAAGGGCCGCAAAAAACTCTGCCCAGCAAAAAAAAAAAAAATATTTTGTCTTATTTTATTTTTTATTTTTTTGCTCGGCCCCCTCTGAGTGGCGCCCTAGGCAACCGCCTATGTCGCCTGTAGGAAAGACCGGCCCTGCTTCCATCCAATTGGCAACAGAGGAGTAGAGACCAACGAGGATGTGGCGAACAAACTGAGGGGGCTTTCACGGTCCAAAAGAATGTCCTTTCCTAACCACTATTCCTTCACTCATATGGAATACGTCACAAGGTCAAGGAAAGATGTGAGTTTGAAAAGAAGAAGCACAGTGAAGAGAAAATCCGACTCCACTTACCAAAAAAATTGAATCAACTTTATTGAGACAGAAGATACTCACAGACAGTACAGTTCCCTGTGCTGTACAGTCAAATGTTGTGTAAAAAAAAAAAATTGACATCATGAGAAAAGATGTTTTGTTCATACAGAGGGAACATTTAGCAATCAGCAATAAACAGCTAAATAGATTTTATTTAAAGAAAAAAAAAAAAAAAAAAACGGACTGAAATGGTGAAATAACATAACGCAAGGAACATTTGCGGAGAAAATTTATACAAGTGTGTGCCATCCATAATAGGGATTGAAATTGACTTTAATATTTATACTCAGTGTTGATGATGATTTTGTGAACTTGTCCTGACTGGACAGATGTAACACAGAAGAAATTAGGAGCTCAGACAAATGTGAGGATTTACACCAATTCTGGATCGGATGAGGAGAATAGAACAGCTGTTCATTTTATTTCATATTGACATGGGTGTCCAGGTGTAACTATGATATTGATTGGTCACTTTACATTTTGCTACTGCAAGAATTGTAAAATGACATTTTCTAATTTCCCTTCGTGATGGATGGTCTGGTGTTTCCTTGTCTAAAGGAGATAATATTCTTCCCTTTGTAACCCAAACGCTGCTTTCAGAAATAAAAAGATATGATCTCTGCAGCAGAATTTAGAAATTATTTCCTGTATCTGCCTGCTGCACCCCACTTCATATTTCATGTATGAAAGGCTTACTCCCGAACATGTGGATATTCCCCAGAGTTCATGAATGAAAACAGCTCAATACTTCACACCTCCCAAACGTTTCTTCTAATTAATGTTGTAAATAATGTAATTTTGTTGATGTATTCAGCTACACACGGCAGCTGTTGTACTTGTCCCTAATGGGAGAAGGATCCCTCGTACGTGGCTCTTGCTGAGCTGTTTATAAAATTTGATTCCTCAGATTCTGCAAAAGCGGTTCAAAAACTGCTCATTACAGCTTTAATCACCTCCTGTAATTTCTTATCTGTCCCTTTGGGACCATTATTTTCTAGGTCCAAATAACACGGTACCCTTCAAAATTGCTTGCAAGTCTAGTTAATATTCCTATATATTTTCTAAACTCTGAGGTGACTTTAACTAGTGAAATCAGATTGAATATTTAAAAGGAAAGGATTTCTCAGAATGTATTACAAACAAATCAAATTGAAACCAAACTTTATTTAAGGCTAAATAAAATTTTAAACTTGAACATGAATATATAAAGATGAACATGATACATGTGAAGAGTTTAGAGAAACAAATCAATCTGCAAGGGAATAGACAAAAAAAAAAAAAGGTAAATCACTGGACATGTCAATACTGTTGGGTCATAGAGTAAGAGCATACAACGGATTCAAGCTACTTGACTTCATTTTGGCCAGACCACTGGCAGCTACCAGTTCTGCGGACACATACTTGAGTAAAGTAAAATATTGAAGTGAACATCTTTGCAATAAACAGTACACTGGTAAGATGGGTGTCTGGGAGCCACTGATACAACAATTCAGTTAGTTGCATTTTCTGCATTATATTGTAACGTGTTCTTGACAATATAAAGTGTTACAAAATAAAATTGTGATACACATGGAAAACAATACCAAAGTATATAGCGATACATGTAAACTAGAAAGACCCCATCATAAAAATTTACTGCATTCACTTATATTACATCATTCAAGTGATATTGTGCTCACTCCTGTATATCCAACAGAATGCAAACACATGTTAGGGATGGAACTAGGTTCGAAAGCTGTGATCAGGGATAATATCAGTGGAATATTCTCCTACCTCATTAACAGAATACAATACCAGCAATGGGTTACGAGGTCATAAACTCGTATGACAAGCGCGGTCACCAATAACTACAATGGCCATAAGGAAAGAGGAGAGGAATTTCAACGTCAAGCATTAAATGTTGTATACTATGCTTTCTTAATGTTTATGCTTTAGAAATATCTAGACCTATTCCTTTCTATCCAAATGGTTATATGACTGTCTTCATTATTAAATTGCTTTGCCAAGAACTGGTTCTTATTGACTTTATACGGAATTTGTGTTAATGAATGTAGTATGGGGTATTACTTTATTAAAAATACACTAGGTATGCGCTGACTAGTTATAGAACAGACGGCTGCAACCCCAGAATGGAATTTATCAACCCTTTATGATGAAGGAAACAAATCCATAAGGCAAGAAACAATTGCCTTTTTTATAGCCACTGTTTTTTTGGTGGGGTGAATACATTTTCACCTGAAAGCCCTCTATTTCTAGGTCAAATGAGAGGGACTAAAACCGATTGCTACTAAATTGTTAGATTTTTAACCAATTGGTTAATATGTGTATTGTGATGGCAGGTAAGAATAAACAGCATTTTTCCATTTAATATTTACTTCAGATGTTTTTTAAATTTGAACTTTGTTGATATTGATATTTTATCGAGTCATTTCAAATAGTTTTTTTCCATTAATTTCAGTTTTGATATATTTTACACTCTCCTCGGGTCACCACTGGACTGATGCAAATACTTTGGAAGTGTCTCCCTGAAATCTTCAATCTGGAGTAACTGTACCAACAAGATAGCTTAGTGAAATCTAACCCCTGTTCTTTTCTCATATAATGCCTCCCTAGCAATACCCACCACTTTTCTTTAAATATCTCAAAAAATGCTACACGTTATTCCTCATCACTCCCCCACTACATAGCTAACAAGTCTGCTGACCTTTAAGACCTAATCATTGCCACAACCCAAGGCTAAATGCCCTAATCCCACCACTCCAGAACCAAGAGAAAGAAGCAAAAACAGACACCTCCTGTTTATTTTTCCGTGTCCCTCACTGGGCTCTTTTTGGAATTCTTTGATTCAGTTCTTAGAGAGGAATTTTCCCAACCAATCTCATTACCTTTATATACCAACGACCTTTGCTGAGCCTCTAGTAGGAACAGTCAGTCACAGGAGGCTTTGAAGATGTTTCCTCTGAAGGGGTCTCACTGGAGATCCCAGTATCTCCATTCTCTGCTCCGCTGCTCAGTGATATCTTCTCCAGCGCTGCAGAGTGGACACAGATTCGTAAGTAACATGGACAAGAAGCATCTCTCATAACGATAAAACAGTTACATAATGGTGTCTGGGCTTGTTTTAATCAGAAGCTTGAGGGGGAGAGGAGGTATGGTTCCATTACACTGTTTCAACGAATGTTATATTGTACTTTCTAAGAACAACACTGTAGTTTCTTATTGGTAACAGAGCTTCCTAACCTAACCTTGGTTAAATTAAAACAAACCATCCACTGATTGAACCATCCAAAGAATTTAGTTGGGCATAATTTAAAACTTTTGTTGCTGTTGTACAAGAAGCCTCTTTCCTATCAACCTGTTTGTCATTATTATTTGCAAGTAGAATCCCAAATTCAAGGTATGAACCTGGGCTTTACGAGAGGAGGCAGGAGCTAAAACCAAGCGTCAAAGGAGCTGCACCAATTAACTAGTATAAGGACACTGAAGCATTTTCTGAACATTAGAGCAATCAAACCTTTTCAAGTAGAATCCCAAATTCAAGGTATGAACCTGAAAATGTGTAAAGTACGTATCCTTTAAGACACAGTCTGAATGCTGATTATGCAAGATGACAGCAACTAAAATTGTCCAATGACTATCTACCTATCAATCTATTTAACTCAAGGTTAGATGCATAACCCAAGTTCTTCTTCTTTCACCTGGCATAAACAAGGCGGTTGGACAAAACAACCTCTTCTCGTCAGCCCAAGCAAAAATGGTGGTCTGGGGAGGTATCTCACTCATATCGCTTTAACACACGTTCTATGTCTCACTATGGGGTGTAGTAGCTCCCGTATTGCCAAACAAGCATATCTAGCATCCAGCAACCATCAGGAGAGATGCTCTGCTACTGTTGGGACCTTCCAAGACTTAGATTCTTATCATAGAGAAGAGAAGGTATGAGGCAGCATAAATGTCCTAAAGATTATCTCACCTAATTAAGTCCCAGAATATGGCCCCCATATGGCCTTTGTTTAGTCTTGCGCACGAAAACACTAAGACTGGGCATATGATACCAGTGCACAGAATAGTATCTGTGAGCCCTCGCTCTCATGTACAGCGGAAAGTATTCAGACCCCTTTACATTTTTCACTCCGTTTTATTGCAGCCATTTGCTAAAATCAAAAAAAGTTTGTTTTATTTCTCATTAATGTACACTTCGCACCCCTTCTTGACAGAAAAAAACCCAGAATTGTAGAGATTTTTGCAAATTTATTAAAAAAGAAGAACTGAAATATCACATGGGTTAGAGTAAGGGTTAACCATAACCCTAACCCTAAGTATTCAGACCCTTAGCTGTGACACTCATATTTAACTCACATGCTGTCCATTTCTTCTGATCCTCCTTGAGATGGTTCTACTCCTTCAGTGGAGTCCAACTGTGTTTAATAAAACTGATTGGACTTGATTAGGAAAGGCACACACCTGTCTATAAAATGCATTTCTAGTTATTATAGGTGCCTAGTGGTGCAGGAATTATTTCCGGAAAATACTCTCATTGGAGCCCCATGTTAATTCTGAAGATTTTTCTGGAAAGATTAAAACTGAAAAATAAAACGTAAAACGCTCCCACGGCTCCATTTTTCAGCTCTTACGAATAAAAAATATATCTGGTTGTAGTGTAAACTCTTGTGATTCTCAAGGATCAAGGATGATCCTTTGCCAAACATCAATGTTTACATGGTTTGAGGAAATATCACAATTCTGACCTTGATCCAATGACTTGACTGAGGTCATTTGAGCTGTATATTGTAAAGCAGCCAGGAGCAGTTCATCAAAATATAAAACGTCACTTCCTGTAGCCACCAGGGGGCGCTGTGATTTTCAATCATGATTTCTGTGTAGATGTCATCAGGCCAGGACTCTTGTCTTACATGTCTAGTTTGGACTCGATTGGACCATGTATGTTCGAGATACAGAAGCTCATGTTTTAATGGCGTGTAATCAAACTTTGACGTCACGCCGCGGTCACACCATGAAACAAGAAATCAATCTTTTAATAACTTTTCATCTCCATCTTGTTGTGATGACACTCAACTAAATTTCACGTTGATCTGTTGAAAGCTCTAGAACAAGTACATCAAAGTAAAAGTGTGGAATATGGCCAAAATGGCTACCAAATCCAAAATGGCGGGCTTCCTATGTGGTTTAGCATATCTGTCCAAGAGAATTACTTCTTTGTCATGAAAAGACACATGTCCCTATTGATTTTTGTAGATGTAGACCAATCGTAGTGCCAGGGCTGCCCTTTAGGGGGCGCTAGTCAGTTATTTTAACACGCCCATTCCTTAAAACTATCTGTATATCTTCAGGGGTGGGCTGTTGATACACACATGTAGTTTGAGGGAGCTGGACCCATGAACACAGAAGTTACAGCAATTTCGTGTGTCATGGCGAGTTGAACTTTGATGACATGCCATTATTAATCCGCATGATGAAAAGTCACAGTAATCGTAAGCCTACATTATCAATGTCTTGAGACCCATTAGACACAGTTTGACATGGTTTCACAAAGTGGATGAGGAGAAATACATCCAAGTGTAAAATGTACCAAAAACAAGACATTTCCTGCTGGCACCAGGAGGCGCTGTGCTTTTAAGTCACAATATCTTGTAGATGTCTTCAGGTCGCGACTATTGTCGTACATGTGTAGTTTGGAGTCGATTGGACCAAATATGTCTGAGATAGAGAAGCTCGTGTTTTGATGGCGTTTCATCAAACTTTGCCGCCATGCCACGGTCAGACGGTGTGACGAAAAGTTTATCTTTCAATAACTTTTAATCTCCATTTTGTTGTGATGACACTCGTCTAAATTTTAAGTTGATATGGTGAAAACTCTACGAGAAGTACATCAAAGTAAAAATATGGAATATGACCAAAATGGCCACTTAATCCAAAATGGCGGGCTTCCTGTTAATTTTTTCATAATGGTCATTGAGGCTTTTTTGTGCATCTTGTCATGATACACAACTATCGTCATTTTCGTGAGGATCAGTGAATGCTAAATGAGGGGCTTTTCCGTAGGTGGCCCTGTTGAGCCATTTTGCCACGCCCATTTCCAAATACTCCAGAATACGTAAATTTAAACCACTTTCTAATTTACTGCAAACTTTTACAACTTTTTGAGCATGTTTAAAAATTCTCAGAATAATCCTTTCAATTTCAATAGGGCCTCTCACCATTCGGTGCTCGGGCCCTAATAATAATCATTTCAATTTCAATAGGGCCTCCCACCGATTTCAGTGTTTGGGCCATAATAATAAAAATCCTTACAATTTCAATAGGGCCTCTCACCATTCGGTGGTTGGGCCCTAACTACTCACCAATGTTAATCAACACTATAGGTGGTTCAGTCAGTAGAGCAGAGGAACAGTGACCCAGAGGTGGAGAGATCAAGTCCAGGTGAGGGCAAGACTCCAACATTGTTTTTCAGAAGGGAACTACTGAACTCTTTAAATATACAACCCTCAATCTGTGAACTACAATGTGATTGACTCTTCATCAGATTCCTGTAGTAGTAAGTATGAACTGATAGGGATAGCGCCACCTAGTGGTTAGTGTGAAAATGAAGTGTGATCCCCAAACAGAGGTCCTCAGACATGATTTTTAGATATTTGAGGTGGTGAGACTGTTTCTGTCGCAGACATGTCACTCTCAAATCTTTCGGACATGTGCTTATATCCGCAATCCAGGAATTATTTCCGGATCCTTCTCTCATTGGAGCCCCATGTTAATCTTGAAGATTTTTCTGAAAAGATTAAAACTGAAAAATAAAACATAAATCGCTCCCATACAATACAATACATGTATTTTGTTGTTAAAATATAGGAAATACTTTTTCTGGATTTTCTCAATTTGGTATAGCAGAGCATTCAGGTTTGGGCTATATAATCTACCAAAGCTCTGGTGAACCCCCCAAAAAGTAAGGACAGTCACAGAATGTCAGTTTAACTAAGCAAAGCTATTAAAACAAACAACTTGACAGCCCATAAACGTTGGCTTTGTATCAACAAGAAAATATCCATTTGCATGGTTGCTGCTGCAGGCTGCTACTCCTACACTCTATGTGAGTCAACCTTACCCTGGGGCCTACAACCTGCGGCTCTTCAGACGCTTTGCAGTGGCTCCCTGTACAATGTTGTGAACAAACGATGCGTTCAATGAACTGAACGAATCAGTTTTCAGAGAGAGTGAACTTCTCTAACGTTCATGTAGGAAAAATTTAAAAAATCGGCGCTGCTGCTAAATGATAAGAGCAGAAGCTGCAGATGGTTTGTACCATGCTTGAGTTTCCTGTGTCCTCCTCCACTCTGACCTGCTCTCCCTTTAACTAATAACCACTCATCAATAGTTATCAGGACCTGTTTGATTTGCTCCATAGTTTGAGGGTTCATTTAAAAAATCATGAAAAATGACTCAGTTCAACACAAGAAGGGATGCACGGTCAGGAGTGTTAAAATGACCGGACAAAAATGCAGACATGATCCGACACCATCGATTAATAACTATACTCATGATCACAAGTTTGTCATAGTATAACTATGAACAAAACTTTATAAGCTGTGTTCAAATGTGTTTTGTGGTTCCAGAAACATTTTATTTGGTGGAAAAGGTGGCAAAATGGCTCTTTTGATAGTAAAGGTTGCCGATCCCTGACCTAATCAGACGTGGCTGTAACTTGATTTCAGCCTCAGGATTGTTTCAGCGTAGCGCTCTTCTCATTATCATTAGCTGTTCTTGCTGTCTGTCAAAACATGGATGGAATGAGCTCTAATGATGCTATAATCGATCGCCAAACCTTATTTCAGGTGTGTCTTATTTTATGTTTCTAATCTCCTGTGTTTTAAAACATTTCACATATCACAGGTCTGATAACCATCCAAAGCGCTTGAGTTGCAATCACTAATATTCAAGCCCCCAAAGATTTTAAAATTTATCAATTTATCAGGTTTTTCAAAGAGCAAGATTCAGCTTCGGATGACTTATTTGAGTTGAGTTATACATAAAATCAACACAGAAAATGCATGAAGTAGTATTTGTGTGTAACAGTTTATTTTGTTAAGATAGCCATGTCACAATTAATCAACCCCTATATAATATTGTTGTTATTAAAGCTGTCTGACAGCTTTTATGGCCTAAAGTGGAGTTGAAACATAATAAAGCCATTGGGAACTCTATAATGATCCTTCATCTGCTTCAGCTTTGATGCATATATAAACCCCATCCATGAAGGTATTCAAGGTGAGTTGCAATCATGGGAAAGACAAAGGAGCTTCCACAAAAGCTGAGAGAGGAGATTATTTCATCAAACCTGAAGGGCCTTGAGTATAAGAAGATTTCCCCAAAATAGTATATACACCATTGGGAGCATTATAAGAACGTTTAATAGCTGCAAACCTGCCTGGCCATTGAAAAAAGCCCAACATTTCATCAAGGGGCCTCAGCAACCTAGTCAGAACAACTCAGAGAAACCCCTGTGTGTCTACAAGACACCTACAGGATGACCTGATGAAGGCTGGTACAAGTGCTTCAATGGCAACTATAAGACGGACTCCAAGACGCACTCCATTCTTGACCACAAGGAACATCAAAAGTCGACTAGAATATGCCAGGAGGAATTTGGATAAGACGTTTTGGGTGACAGTTCTATGGACTGATGAAACCAAACTGGAGCTGTTTGGACATATGGACAAGCGGTGTGTCTGGCGTGTCAAAGGCCAGTCTTATGACCAGAAGAATACCATCCCCACGGTCAAGCCTGGAGGCTGGTCATTGATGATGTTGAGCTGTTTTTCTGCGGCAGGAACTGGCAATCTTGATCATGTACCTGGCATCATGGATTCCCAGAACTACCAGGCCATTTTAAAGAGGAATGTGAAGCCTTCTGTTGACATATTAAACCTTGTTGATCATTGGACTTTCCAGCAAGACAATGATCCAAAACCCACCTCAAAGTCAAGCAAAGCTTTGTTGAGAAAAAGATCCTGGAACGTCTTGGAGTGGCCCCCTCAGTCACCAGATTTAAATCTGATTGAAAATCTATTGTGAGATTTAAAGAAGGCAGTTGCTGCACAGAAGCCATCAAATATCACTGAGCTAGAGGCTTTTGCACGTGGACAATGTTCAAAGACTCTGATCGAGAGGTGTAAGAAGCTTGTCCTCACTTACCGAAAACACTTGCTAGAAGTTATAAAAGCTAAAGGATGCGCCACAAAGTACTGAAGCTGGGGTTGAATAATACTGCAAATGCAAATCGGTAAAAAGAGTTACATTTTTTGTCTGAACTTCAAGTTAAGTCAACTTCTGTTGTCAAAATAACTCAAATACGTATCAATAATTTAACTTTAGTTGTTTAATGAGTTTTTTTGTCATTTACTGTCATTATCTTTCATCCACATCACTATGATGTCTTGATGATGATCTGTGCTTAAACTGTGTGTACGAACGTCTGATTCACGAATCTGGGATCATCAATATGCTCTTACCTATATTTGTTTGTACTCTGCAAACAACTTTTGAACTTTCTAAAGTCCAGGAAAATAAAACACACATCCTTCTGACTAAATGCATATTATATTAAAACTCCATTTATTTCATTAAAAATAGTAGATAGATAAAAAAAAAATTATTTACAGATGCATTGACCAAATGTATTAAATAACTATGAAATTGATTCCCCTTCATCCTCATCATCTCTATAAAAACCTGCTGAATTAATATTTATGTTTCTGGATTAACGGGGCGTCGCTTCTTTTGCAACAATAACTGTTAAAACACTGTGTTGTGTTATAATCTGTGGGAATAACTCTTCTTTCTACATGAGAGTGTGTGTGTGTGTGTTATGTAGAAGGTTTAAACATGAGTCTCAAACATGTGTCTCAAACTCTAGAGCGACTCAAACAAACAAAAAGTATACATCAGTCCTGTACGTCGCCTAATAACTTGTGATCAGTGTTTATAGTTTAAGTGTAAAGTGAGCACAGGTCAGAGGGGGAGTGATGAGGATGCAGGCTCCAACAGAGACACAGGATGACTGGAACTTTAATATGCGACTGATCCTGAAGTATCTAAAAAAAAAATCCACAGCTCCAGTGCTCAGCTCTGTGCAGGACTGAGCATTCAGCGCTTCGGTTATTGCAACCCAGGTTAAATTTTTCTAAAACATTGTCATACCGTGACCTAAAATCAAGTCACTTAAGTCAAAGAGCATATTTGTCCCGAACTTGAAGAAATTCAAACTAGGTATTCTTGAGATATGGGACGAACGGACCGATAATTTAGTCCTTCCCCCAAAGCATTCAGCGGCCCAGCTGATTGGCTCTCACTCTCAAGAAGCCGGGAAGTGATGACCGGCGGTATTTAAAAAACAGCGCGAGTGGAAAATGGCAGAGGGAGGACAGCCACGTTAAAAGGTTAGAAAAAAGTTCACAGAATCTGATGAGAAGCAGCACCACACAAAGTAGCTGCCACGTAGCGTCCATTCTCCAGCGCGCAGCTGCCTGGCTGTTCACACCTGACCCACATTTCTCCACACCAGTCAGCCCGCGATTCTCCGCTTGTAGTTGTATGTAACCCGTTCAATGTCGGGGTTCAGGGGGTACATGATGATGGTCCTCAGAGCCATCCCCCACCCCTCTCTTTCTCTCTCTGTCTGTGTGCTTGTAGTTGGGGGGCAGATGGGGACATTTACATTTACCGGAACCGGAAGTAAATGGTACTTCCGGTTACAGTCATTTAAAGAATTAAGCATAGACTTCAGAATAAGGCACATATAAATAATCGTTTTAATAAATCGTGATTTCAATATTGTCCAAAATAATCGTGATTATAATTTTTTCCAAAATCGAGCATCCCTAGGCTACATGTAACCCCAGAAACCTGAGCTAGAGTTTTCAGCATCTTGATAAGAGGGTTCCCGCATTCATTCAGGGAAACACCTGAAGTCATAAAGCGCTGTTTGAATTCGAAATCTTTCGAAAGTTTACTGCGTGGTAAAATAATGTAAAGTAACATAATGCATTGGTGGTGATTGCTTGTTGCATGTTTCTTCTCTTGCTCTCTTGTTGTTCTCCCTTACCTAACCCGCTTTCCACACACACATTCAGTCATATTTTAGGATATTATTAACACTTAGCCAACGACTCAATCTGCTCCGTTGAGTGCACAACATCAGTAAGGACATTTTTACCCATTCTTCCCTTCAACATCTCTTCCTGGTACACCTCGCAAACAAACACAAAACAAAACTTCTGTCTAACTTATCGGGCCATAGTAATAATTGGTTGACCCCAAACTCTTCTTTCTAAACTGTAAACTCGGTCAGTGATCAAGAGAGCCTAACTGACCAACTAGGACCCATCTCACCCACTCCCCAAAACCTTCCTGTCACTGCCATCAGGCAGACATCCCCAAATCACACAGGAAAGAAGAAGAAATCCTTCCTTCCCTCTGCAATAACCATCCTGACCAATTTAAAAAAAGACACTGCATTAAACCTAGTGAGTATATTGTTGAGCCTTGTTATTATTTATGTACCATGGGCTTTAAAATGTGACTTATGTGTGAATATTTGAGCCCAGTCAAAGGGATATTTTTTGACAGACATAGTTTATCTATCTATCGATCTACACAATAAGCAGGACATGAGTAAGCTTGAGGTTGAATCTCTCTCAAATGTGAACTTTATATTTTTTGTGGCTCGTCTGACTATAAACAAGCTTTATACTTGCACCATCTGTGGTATAAGTTTAACACTAACTCTAGCAATCCAACATATGTAGTTGAAAGCACCACAAGGATTGTTAAGCTCCCTAAATAAAGATAAAGCATGTATTTTATAAATTAAACACTGGGTCTGTTTACATCTCATTAGTCTTCAAACCAAGATTGTAATACATACCCTGCAATGATGCCGAGCTGTTGATAGTTGGCGCTGTGCTGCTGTCCTCCAGTTCATCCAGGTAAAGTCGGTAGCGATGGCCACTGTCGTCTTCATACTCCACATTCTCATCATCACTGTCCACCTCTGGAGCCACATATACCACCTCAAACTCGATCTGTCCTTGCTAACACAGACATTCAGGATGAGCATGTTAAGAGATACAAAGTAGTTTGAAAATGTGTGCACACCTCCAGTATATTACCTGCTGGGACAAAATAGTGACCGCCTCTTTGTGTTTAGCATCTCTCAAATTAATACTGTTGACAGCAAGGATGGCATCTCCAACATGCAGACCTCCACATCTGTCTGCAGGCTGACTTGGATGGATCTCTGAAATTAGAATGGGAACACCATGCTCCTTCCCACCCTGATGAAAACACAAACAACTATTAACTCCTCTGGAAGAGTGCATCAACTTTAAGGCAATTTTATGTTGATGTCAGGAATGTTCTAGGAATCTGACAGCTGTGTTAACCAATGACACCATGACAGCTCCCAAAAATGTACCCAAAACATCTTGTAGTTGGCTGCAGTTTAGGTCATAAACCCTGCCTCCTCCATGCTAGTAAATAAGACATGGACCAAATTAAAAAGTAACATTTTGATGAAAAATCAACGGACTTTGGCTCCAGATACTGTCCACAGCACAAGATGTATACATTGTCTTCATTTTTGTATGTCGGAGTAATGTATCGTCGAGTAGGAATGGCAACGCTTTTGTCTATCTTCACAGTATTTCACACCAAATCGGACTGTACTTTTACAGGGTCTCTGTTTGCAGACATGAATTGATGAAATATACTGTCAGAGTTGGTTTTATTCTCACAGCTCCTCTCAATGTCAACAGTTCTGCTTGCTTTCCTTTTCTGTATTTTAAATGGGCCAAACCTAATCATAAACAGCCTCCTCCAATTCCTCAACAGCCCTGTAGCATTCATTAAAGGCTGCAAGTATTCACCTACAGTAATTTAATCATGAAGCTAAATAGAGTGGGACTTGGCTTAAAATAGAGGGAATAGTTAACCACATGAACAAAAACATCTCATAATAAATTTTAAACTATTTAAAAAGTCTGCAGCAGAGCTTAAACACGAGACACCTCCTCATCACTTTCTGTAATACGTCTCCACTTTTGACATCACTTTGCCTATCCTCAGCATAATGAATGCCTAGATGCTAGTCCAACGGACAGTCAGGTCTGCCGGAAAGACCATCGGTGCCAACTTGCCCACCATCCAAGACCTGTACATCTCCAGAGTCAGGAAACGGGCAGGAAAGATCACTGCAGACCCCCCACAACCTGGACACAACCTATTCCATCTCCCTCCCTCTGTGAGGCGCTACAGATCTCTGTTCACCAAAACCTCCAGACACAAAAACAGTTTCTTCCCCCTCGCCTCCTAACTTCTGAACAGCCAATCCACTGTGGCACTGTGCAATAACCCTGGATCTTTGGAATTATATTATTCATTTCACCCTCACTGCATTACTGTAATACTCATACCAATATCAATATTTATCCCTGCACCCTTACTTTCTTTTCTTAGACCATCGCACTGTTTGTACTGTTTGTATTGTTTTGTGTTGTGATGTGTATTCTATGTAAGCACACTGAGAGCCACTGCACCATGTCAAATTCCTCGTTTGTGCAACTTACTTGGCCAATAAAACCCGACTCTGATTCTGGCACGCCACTAAAAAGACAAGAAGGGTTTGGTTTTCCCTGTACTTAATTTCAAACAATGAAGGCCTAATTATAGTCCTGCGAAAGGCCACGCAGCTGCATCGATGGACTCGTTTTGGTTTATACTTCTCTAACGTGCTGCGCGTGTTGCAACGCAATTCACCGCCAGAACCATAGGCGGAGTAACGGTTTTTTTCAAAGACAAAACACACAAAGAAGAGACGTCTTCTTCTTCGTCGATTGTTTATTTACATCACCACTCCGGCTCCTCATAGCCTATTACTGGCGGACAAATCGGCCAGTCAGTGACGGGTTATACAAGTGGTCATACTTTCGGATCTCTTCTGCCAAGTGCTCTTCTATTTCGTCCATATTCGTTCTACTAAATCTTCCGTGATTTTTCGCGTATTGTGGGGCATGAACCCGGAAACTAGACTCCGGACGGGATGTAGTAAGCAGACCAATCACAAGCCTTGCGGGCTGAGTGAGGCTGGCGTTGATTTGGCGGACGCACGCAAGCCGCCAGAGGGCTCGAAAGGGGCGTGTTGCGTGTCTTGCGAGCATGCGTGCGTCCGTGCAACCCGACTATAATTTGGCCTTGAGTCGAAGATTCAGCAGTTAAAACGTATTTTTTAATACTCTTCCTGAAAAATACAACCCCTTACTTCACCAAGGTCTGCTGTGGGAGATGGATTTAAGAGTGTCTTTGATTGATAATCTGATGTGTGTGTGAATGGGAAACTGTACTGTAAAGCGCTTTGAGTGGTCATCAAGATTAGAAATGCGTTATATATATGCAATCATTTACCATAACACCTACCAGCTATTGGCATGTTCTACAATATGGGATGCCAAGCAGACCCTCCACAAACCATCTCATTGGGCACTCCACTGGGCTACCATAACTGCAAAGATGGTATAAGTTGTCCTCGGGTACAGCTTCTATATTATCTAAACTTGAATTGGCTCCACTGAGGCGCATTACTCCGCTGGTCACAAGTGACTTTGCTCCTATGATTTTTTAAACATCACATTAGTGATATTGTGATATTAGTGAAATATGTTTTCATATTGCAGCGGTGTTGTAATTATTTAGCTGTGGAAATGGCTGAAACTTTGAATATAGCTGAAACATGTTTATGTTCAGTCACTGCATCGATTCAGAGTCGTCCATCTCCGTACAGGGGCACAAATATTAGCAACTGTGCTGCTGCTACTCCTTCCCTCTGTGCTTTGTGCGTCAACCTATCCTGATGTAAGTGCAACTCTATTCCAGCCACATTATCATTGGCTGTTCACATTGTCCGTCAAAACATGGATGGGATTAGTTCTATCGCCGTTATATAGACGGACTCTTTGTTAAACTGGCCTAGTTAGAAATCATCACTATTGTTTTTAGCTTCAGCAGATCAGCCTGTAACCTACTTCCGCTAATGCGCAATGGTTGAGACACTTCCGACATGCGTTGGAAGCAGTTAACCATTCATAAGAGACTAACCAAGCTGGGTAATCAGTTAGATGAGCTTCTTGTGCAAGGGAGGGGAAGAATCGCAAACTGAGCATTTCAGAGAGAGAACGTCAGAAGTAGCTGCAGAAATGGACAGTATGAAGAAACTTAAGTGTTTTCTCAACTTTAGAGCCTGCATTCATTTTAAAGTACTTAGCCACATTAAAATTAACAAGTATAATGTGTCTCCTTTAAGGTAAGAGGCTTAATTTATATCTGGACACCTATATTTTCACTTTTATTCATGTTTGCATCAAAACACATGGAATTGGTGGCTGCTTAAAATAAATCGTTGGTGTAACTTCAATAAGCTGCCACAGACACTAAGGGAAAAAAAACTTTCATCCACTTTTTAAATATTAAAAAAAAAATCTTACTGTAATAGAAATTCCCAGCCCCTCATGATCATCTTTCACTAGCACCACCTTCCTGATAGGGCCCACTCCCTGGGTTTTCTTCAGTAGGTCTGGGTTCTGTAATTACATTCACAAATAAACGCAAATTTGATAGCACAAACAAAAGTTATCAACAGTTTCACTTGCTCTGAAGCTTTACACTCACATGCCCCACTGGAGAGGGGAGTGGTTTCTTAGGATCGTTGCGACCTCTACATGCACGGATGACAGTCTTATGACGGTGAAGGTGAATCTCTGCCTCCAGCTGGTTCCATAGCTTATCATGTGCTGGCCCTTTCATATCACGGCCTAGTAATTGGATCTGCTGCACTCTAAAAGAAAAAAAAACATACAAAACTGCTTGTCAATTCAGCCTGTCTATACATTTTTCCATTTCCAATCTTTTTCTATTCATTACAGATTTTTGCCAACTTCTTGAGTTTTTAAGTGCCTGAAACAGAGATGGCCCCATTTTAGTTTGAAAACTATCGATGAGTGTTATAGTCTAGACGGGCAAATACAAAGACTTTTGGAAATGATGACAAGGTCACCCCCATTCCCTTCCTGGTTCTTTTTATAAGTCACAGTTCAAGTCCTAGCAGTGATAGCAAAATGATGCATTGTCAGTCCAAGAAAACATATCCCTAATTTTATTTTTCACCATTGTGTTTCTCTTTGATTGTATTTGTTGTAAGTATGCAACCAACTGCAGAGTAGACAATCAGCTTCCTGTTTACATTGGCATGCAAATGCCCAGTGTAAACGAATGGTCACATGACACATTTTCTGTATTTTTATGGACAGAGATTGAGAGATATTACTGATGTTAAGCTAAAATACGTATTACTTCTAAGCACACTCAACTTCAACCTAATGGTTGAGATACAACTACAACTCCTCACCTTCCAGCCAGTTCCTTGTCGAGGTATTTAGCAGCCAGTCTGGCTCCGTACACTTCGGCTTGCAGTACTGCCATGTGCCTGCGAAGGGCCTCATTTTCCTTCTTATATAGTCTCACTTCAGCATCCAGCGTTGCCTCTACTAATTTCTCCTTCTTACTAGCCTCCAGCTCCTTTTCCTAAAATAAGCACATAACAATTAAGAACTACACACAGTTCAAGAACAGGGTGAGTGGCTCAGTGCTACTCTTGTTGTCAAACAAAGCACCTCAAGAAGAGGTGGTTTTCACATCTTTTGACGCACACCAACCAATTTCATTAATATGCCTTTGTTTCACTTCATACAATAGTGTTAATTCTTTAAACAGACACCCTTGAGTCACAGATATTTCTACTTGGAAAGGGAAAGTGATTTTGGAAAAGATTATTAGAGACTACAGTATCATTTCTCTCAGATTAAATGTTAAAATATGTTAAACCAGAATTAAAAGTTTTTTAGCCAATCTAATTAGTGTGTTACCATGCCTGTACACAGCGAACAGACAGCAACATACTAATTAATCAGTTTTGTTTTTGTCCAGAAAACAAATGCAAGTCAAATATTGATCTTCTTTTTAGCTTCTGTTTTGGTCAGATAAAAATCAGATTTTTTAAATAGTCTGTATTTTATAAAGCACCTTTCTCCTCTTAAAAGACCTTAATAGTGCCATAAAGTAAAGACTAGTCCCTGTCAAAGAGCTTTACATGAGTGTTTTAGTTTTCTAATTCAAAATTTCGCACCTTATGTTTCTATCCTTCCACTGCAAATCAGAACATAGGGCATTTTGTCCGGATGAATGTAGTTTTACTTCCATTTAATGATAATTATAACACAGTTTGATAAATGTAACCTATTTGTACTAAATTTGAATATAAAATAAAACTGACAAAAAAACTGATCTTAATTTTGGTGGTATGACCTCTTTAACGAAGAGTGTCCCAGTATACACATGCTTGTAGTTTTCCAGCACTTGCAAAAATTGGTTAAGTGCACGAAAAACTTAACACAAGTACACCAAGTAGTTGCCAATACTGCAGGAGACGGAAAGTTGAGTATCACTGACTGGCAAGTCCAGCTACAAAAGCCCGCAATGACAAGGAGGTTGTGTGTGTTTTTAGCAGGATCATGTAAAAACTACAGGGTTGATTTCCATGAAACTTGATGAAAAGATCGGATATGGAACAAGATATAACTCAATTTTGGTTCCTATCCAGACAAAGGAGCTGATACAGGGTTTATAATTTTGTCACTTTCATTAACATTGTTGTTGACATTTTTACCAATTTCTGGGGGGTAATTTCTGAGTGTGTCTTCTATGGTGTAATTTAATTTATAGAAACTGTTTCGCCTTGCGGACAGCATAGTGGTGCATTGGTTACTGCCATTCTGACCAGACAGTGAAGGTTCGGCCGCGGTCTTTCTAGGAGGAGTTTGCATGTTCATCCAATGTCGGCATGGGTTTTCTCTCACAGTGCAAAAACATGTTGTCTGGGGAATCTGAGATTTAAATTGACTGTGAGTGTGAATGGTTGTTTGTCTCTATATAGCGCTATATTTACTGAACTCCTTTGCCCTGAACTTACCATATTTTCCACTGGTGGTGTAGGCTTAAGGGGGGAAAGAGGAAGAGCAGAGAGAAGTCAGGGATTACAGAAATACAGTCAACAGAGATTGTGAGTATGTTAACCAATTAAGTGGTGGCTATATAGCAAATGTGAACCTCAGAGTTGGGAAAAAACATAATTGAAGATATTTGAAGCAAAGAGAGAGCAGGAATAGGCAGCAAAGAATCAGCAGCGACAAATGTGACAAGTTCACATCTCACATGTTTTGCACTCACGTTTTGGGGTTATTGTTTGTCACTCTGTTTTTGGCGTATGACATTATTGTTGTTGTTTGAAAATATTAATAATTTCCAAAGGATTTATTTGTATAAAAGCTTTCATACAAGAAATCCCGCTCAAAACTTTAAAACATAAAGTGAAAAACAAAGACACAAGATTGAAAATTACACTTGCATTGCAAAGTAGTGTCAGTAAAGAAACATTTGGTCGAATGATATTTACATGCAAATGTTTCTGTTAGGATAACGTTGCTGTGAATATGAAACTTTATAGCATTAGGGCCATTTTTAAATTATGTAGGGAAAAACTATCGTTCAAATTGTATCTGGTGATGAAAGCCATGGAACTTCAATCATTCCACTGGTGAAAGCCTCCATGCATCACATTCTCTTGGATTCCAAAGTCAAAGAATCTCTGTGTGAAGTAGTTTTAGTAATGACAAGATCACTGACATTACAATTACAAAATACACACAAAAGTGGCTTGCAGCTGTTCCCTAAAAATTCAGAAATGTGACTGTGGTTTGCTTGGGTGTATTGTGTGGGGTTCAGTGTGCAACCCTGAACCCCACACACTAATGGCCATAGCAAAAGAGAAAAAAAAAAATTATTGAAAAGCCCTGCACTATAATTATAAATACAAAAGGGTAACCAATTGTGTGACTGATGTAAAAATATTATCAAGTAAATTTAAAGGCTGTTGATAGCAACTCCTTCTCCCACCTACCAGTCTGTCCTTGATTGTATCAGAGTCCTCAGCTTGGCCTTTTTTAGTGTGAAGTTGCAACTGAAGAGCATGAAGCTGCAGGAGCTGGTCATGGACCTCTCTTTCTACCAACGCCCGCTCCCCTTTCGCCTCAGTCAGCTCAGAACGCAGGTCCACCAACTGAGCCTAAAGAGAAGGGGATGATCAATAGAAGGAAAGAAGATAGGGCTCATTAGGGAAGGACACGAGAGGTAGATATAGTCACATGCAACAGACCTCTGGCTGACAATTGCAGAATAGTCCCAGCAAGGTTCCTTCTGAGGGGCCTCTCAATAGGACAGTTTGTTGCAGTGGGACACTACCGGTCTTAAGGCTGGCGCATTGTTTCGCAACTGCGGCTGCGGCTTTTCATGCAGTTGTGTTGATGGACTCGTTTTAATTTATGGTTCTCCAAGCAATTCACCGCCAGAACACTAGGTGGAGTAACGTTTTTTGTCAAAGATGACCTTAGAGACGCCTTCTTTGTGTGGGTAGTTGACGCCGACTGTTTTTCTTTACGTCGCTACTGTCGACCTGCAAAACGACGTTAGCAGAGATGTCCTTCCAGGAATTGTAGGCCATCTGCGCATCCTTGTATTCCGTCAATCACGGGTTATACAAGTGGTTATACTTTCGGATCTCTTCTGCCAAACCCTCTTCTATTAGGTCCATATTCGTTCTTCTAAATCTTCCTTGGTTTCTGCCGGTATTATGGGGCATGAAACCGGAAATGTGACTCCGGAAAGGATGTAGTTAGCACACCAATCACAGCCTTGCGGGCTGCGTGAGGCTTGCGTAGCTTTGTCGCATAGTTACAAAAATTGGGCGACGCATGTATGAAGGGATTCACAAGCACGCAAGGGGCACACAAGTGGCTCTTGCACTTGCGTGTCCTTGCGTGTCTCTGAAAATCTCAGAAGCATGCGCGAGAGAGGCATTTTTCGTGCCACAAGGTTTCAACATGTATGACCAACAATTCAACACTGTAAGATCGCTGCCTTTACATTGTAATGACAGCTATGTCCTCAGGGTCTGAAAGCTGGTGTTGTAGTTTTGAAATCCAAAGAACAAAACTGATGATTGTATGCTTAAAATAAAAAGAAAATGCAACTTTGACATTTTATAGTTTTTGGTTAAAACCACTAAATTAATTAATTAAGACATGCTTCTTCCCTTCACCCGTTCTCTTTTCTCAGGCAGATGCCCCCAACCCCCACAGCAAAAAATGTTTGTTGGAACTTTTAGTTTTCTATATAATATTGTAAGGTTTTCATCTTTATTTAGAGGATCCTTGGAGCCACTGAAGTCCCAAAAGACATTGTCTTATCTTGTGCACACACGATTGCAAAATAAAATATTTTGGGACTTCAGGGGCTCCGTTAAGATCAGACTGGGAGTTATCAAGCAGCAGATATGGCTGGCTTCACTTGCCTCTCTATCAAGCCAGGGACAATTTCCCTTCAAGTTCTACTCAGGATCTCCACCTGTTACATATGAGTGGCCTGGCGTTTTTACATGGCACAATAGGACAATAAGGAATAGATTGTCTACCAGTGGACGGCAGTATGTGCCTTCTTAACGTGGTTTTAGAGTTCCACTCAGCAGCGGGCCATTATATTTCAGTCAGAGGACATTTACCGGTGAGACAACAGACAGAAAAGTGACAATACATCAGTGGACCATGATGCCAAAAGTCAGAGTGCCTGTGCGAGGGTGACTCGCAGAGTCTCCATGATACATCAGTACAGTGCATCGTTAACCGTGAATTGCACATGACATGCTGACCTCTAGTTTGTGGTTGAGTTGGAAGACCGTCTGGGTTTTATGACACAGCTGAGCAAAACAGGAGCTGAGGCTGGTCATCTTCTGCCGACCCTCGTACGTAATGTCGACCTGATCTGGGTCTATTTCCCCGAGCAGGAGATCCACGTCCACGAATGCCTTGTCAAATTCTTTCTCCAGCACTTCTAGCCAACGAAATATGGTAATTCCGGTGCCCGGGCCTGAGCTATGGCCCGCCGGGGAGCATCCAGCAGAAGCGGACATGGCTCGAGTAAAACACAGCCCTACCGTTAGCGTTAGCTTACTCGCCAACTTTGATCGTGACCAACGTTAACCAATCTCCTCTCTGTTAACCAACAAATAAAGAAAATAATGAAGTAATAACGCAGGAATCCGATGGCTGAATTGTATACTTGGTTCGTGGACTGAAGTCTGACAAAATGCGTTTTTCAAATTCAAAAAAAATAAAGAAAAACAGTCTATCCAGGAAGTGACCACATCGGACACCCGACTAAATCGGAGATATCTACTCTGGTCTGCCTGTCTGCCTGTCTGCAGGGGGGAGCAGTGGATAACAGAGCCGTCTGCTTTTTCCCCCTTTTTTTTTTTTTCCTCCTTCTTCTTCTTCTTCTGCTTCTTCTTCTTCTACTTCTGCTTCTTCTTCTTCTGCTTCTTTTTTTTTATCATAGATATGCTTTTTGTTGTTTAATGGCGGGTGACACCTAACGTTAAAGGCGCATTACCGCCACCTACCCTGCTGGAATTTGGGTCAGTGTTTGGTCTGCGGAAATGCATAGAAACGAACAAAACGAAAAACCTAACTTAAACTTATATCCTCTTTAGTAAGCCAGTGTCTTTTAAAAGAACAAACAATATTTAATAATTTCCTTCTCCAATATTAAACACATTCTTCAGGTTTAACTCTTCCACCCCACATTTCCTCAGCTTCTTTTGCAGTTTTTCTCTCTGTGTTATATTTTTGGCATTGACAGATGACACGTTCCAAAGTTTCCTCCCCTAAACCACATTCACACTTTCCTGATGGATGTTTCCTTATTTAGTGCATTGTTTTATTTAGTCCTGTGTGTCCTATTCTTAGCCTTACTATAACTGTTTGTTCTCTAGCATTGTTTTCATCCCTCCCAATTTTTGCTTTATTTGATACAGATGGCGTCCTTTTCCTCCCTCATCCCATTGATTTTGCCAATCTGTCATCATGCTACTCCTTATTATTGTTTTGGCTTTGCCCTTACTGAATGTCACATCCATAGTTATTTCCTGTTTTAATGATTGTTTAGCGAGAGAGTCTGCCATTTAATTTCCCTCAATGCCGCTGTCAGCTAGGGTCCACATGAATCTTACTTTAGTTTGTTTTACTCTATATAGTGTTTCATATATTTCAAAAACAAGATCTGCACTACAGTGGGATGAAACTGGCTGTAGTGATACTTGTTAGGGAGTTTTTTAACATCCTCACACATGACTGTCTATGCCAGTATATATTCATGTATATTGTATATTACACATCATATCTGTACAGGAGAATAGTGCCTGTCTAAATTCCACAGATACTCCCTTCTCTCTCTAAGCAGTACCAAAGGTCAGGTTATAGAAAAAGGGCCAACTCACAATGCACTGTGTGTCTACGTTGAGGGACTTTCATATCTAATTCAGATGCTTCAGACAGAGGCACCAACTTCAACTCTCACCAACTTTAACTCTTTTGCATATTTCACCAGTGGCAAGATGCAAGGACACAATGTGATTTAGTTATGCATACTTTAAATAGTAACATAGAGAGGGACAGCAATTCTAGCCGTTCATGGATGTGCTGTTAGAATGGCTGACGCAAGTAGAGGAAGATATATGGAGATGCTGTGGAAGACATCTTCAGACTTGGGGGGGACAATTGCTTATGTTACTCTGTTAGCGTTTGTAAATTATTTAACCTAAAGTTCGAGCTTATTGGTGATTTGGTTGAATAAATTTGAGAGTTGGAATATTCAGTCTTTAAGTCTGTGAATGGAACATTTTAAAATAAAATGCTGATAAATAATCAATGCTGATAAATATTCAATTTCAAACTATTACAATGGAATTTGAATGAATCACTTAACTTTTTAACAACTACTCCTAACGTTTTGTTTAAAAAACCATATATATATCATCCTTTTAAAACTTGTAGTTTCACTGTGTGTCAACAAAATAGATACAAATTTTGAATTTATCTTACCTTACTCAGAACATTGTGTATCAAGACTATATAAATCAAAGAATTACAAATTTGACCTTATATCCCTTTACACTTTAAATTGTGTTTACTGTTTTATCCATCACCCTAATACAAACATTGCCAGCTTGAGTGGCATTGATGTTTGCAATGAGACCTGAAAACAGCGTTACTGCACTGTGAATTGAGAGAGTTTAAGTCTTGAACAATTTGCCTCCGCCAGAAACAGAGAAAGCAAATTCTCTCGTTCTTGGGAATTGCGAATTATTCCAAACATTGAATCTACGAGTAAGCTGCCAAACACTCCATCGTGTGCACTGCCACAATGCAGGCTGTGCCGACCACATCACAATGGAAAGAGGAGATGGACAAGGCTTTTAGCCCCCCACAGGCAGACACTTTGCCTGTAGGTTTGTGAGAAGAACAGTTATGGCACAGAAACATCCTGGTGCAGAAACGCAAGTGTCATTATCTTCCTGTTGCATACCACCTGTCATGCTTGTCTCCTGTTGTTGGCAAGATTGGCTGTTTCAAGGCTGTAGCCGCTGTTGCTCCCAAGATTGAAGTCAAATTATTGGGAAAAAGAATGACAGAAAATAAAGATAAAACAAATTTCACCCATTGTTTTGTATCATGATTATGTGGTTCATGTTCCCCATTAGGGTTTGCATATCTTGAACATTTCTGCTACTCAGCACATGACAGTAGTTTGTCAATCTGGCTAATAAATGATTATTATCAAGCCCCCACCTAAAACTAAAGAGCTTACCACATCTGAACCCAGATTCTCTTCTCCCTATGATGGAGGGAAATGATTAACATGACTGTGTTGTGGTTATTGAGAACCCGAGACCAGACCTGTTGTGCAAAAGTCTGGACCTGCACCACTTCTTTTATTCTGTATGCGAATGTTTTTGACATGGTTTGTCTGACATGTGGTTCACTGTTTTTATATCTAAAATCATTCAACGGTTCAAGTCTCAAGTTTTCTTTACTTTCTTCAATCTCACCAGCAGGGAGTGAATGAAAAAAGGTGACTTCAACCTTTTTAGTTTTCTTTTCCATTTTTGGCTGGGAGGCATTCGTCACAAGATTTATTTTTCAAAGCCTTCACTTCTGGACAGCCAACGGCTCGCATCTTTGTCCTGTAATTAGCCTATTTTTATTTTAAAATGTCGGTATCGAACCCTGGAGTGATCTTCAGTTGAGTGATATATTCTCTGAAGCTCTCATTTCCATAATGAAGCTGCAACTCTACATTGTTTGAAAAGTGAGTTCAGTGTCTGAATGTGGCAGAATGATATTGTTATCCGAATCATCTGGGAATGATGTGTCCTGTGAAGAAACACTGAGAGATGTTTGGCTGCTAAATGGTGCTCCAGATGAAGAAGATGGATTCTCAAACAAATAGTTTGCAGGGACTAGGGCTACAACATACACCAATTTGATTGTACTTCTGTCCTGTATGTCTTGTATTGATGTAACATTCAGGAATTTGTTACAGAAATCAGGATCCATGAACTGAATGCGAAAGACCCTTTCAATACCAAATGCAGATTGTATTGCACAAGTCTTCTAAAGTTTCTGGCATTCCAGTGGATAGATCAAGTCTTCTGTGGTCCTCATCATCCACAACTCTTAACATCTTGAAAGATTTAAACAATAATTTGTATTATAAATGGCAAAATTAGGGTTATTTAGCACAGGGAGATGTTAAATGACTTCCATCAGAAAATTTCAAAAAATAGTCCTTCTGCATGAAATGTGAGGCAGCCCTCTTGTTGCCATTATTTAAAGTGTTGGTGTATTAACTCATATAACGAACAAACACAACACAAATCACGATATTCTAACCTTGTACAGTTGCAATCAGAAATATTCAACCCCCCAAAGATTTTAAGGATTTATCAATTAAAGGTTTTTCAAAGAGCAAGATTCTGCTTCGGGTGACTTCTTTAAGAGTTGAATGATACATAAAATCAACACAGAAAATGCATGATGTAGTATTTGTGTGTAACAGTATATTTTGTTAAGATAGCCATGTGATAATTTTCAACCCCAATATTATATTGTTTTGTTATTGTTCTGACAGTTTATATGGCCTAAAGTGGAGTTGAAACACACTTAAGCCTTTTGGAACTCTATAATGATCCTTCATTTGCTTCAGCTGTGATGCATATATAAACCCCACTCATGTTGTTAACTCCATAAACAGATGCATTCCTTGTGAGCTGAATGTGAGTGCTATCAGGATATTTCCGCTTTAGAACCTACTGTTCATCTTGATGCAAAACGTCAACGCCAGGAATTGAATTTGCGGAAACAGTCAAACTGGATGATTTGGCTGAGATTGACTCCAAGTGATATGCCATCATTAACTGAGGCTTCATCGCAAGGGACAATAGTATGTTTTCAAAGCAGCGTGTTTGTCAAACCACATATTTCGCCTCAATCTGCATTGTCGTCTACATCCCAACTAGTGGAGAAAAATCTGATCAGCTGTGGATAATGTTCCACAAAGTGATGTTTGGGCAATAGTTTCATGAAAACACCTCTCTTAACCTATATCTATGGTACCAAATCTTGGCTTCAAGGACAACAATGGACTTTGTAATGTGCACTGCTGCAACAACTAGTTTGACAATATTTTTAAGGTCCAAAATGAGCAGCCAAGCTGGTTCATCTGGGGCACCAACTGTCCAACCATAAGTGGAAGGATCATTTCATGCCCATTTCCCCCGATACTTTTTCTAAGCATGACTGTCTTTTGGAACAGCATGAGGACGGTTACCTTTGTCTGTTTACTCATATGGAAATTTCTGAATGGACTCATTGTAATTGTCAAAAGTGTGAAATATTTTCAGGGAAATCTACACTTGAGGCAGTTTGCCAACTCAGATTTAAGAAGTCTTTAGCCATAGGTTTATAATCATAATCCATCGAAATACTCGCTATGAATTCAACAAACTCTTGCATATAGTCATGCACAGATGGACCCCTAGTGGTGCTCAAGCACCTGCCATTTTGCCCTGGATGAGAAAAGTGCCCCTTCTGCTGGAGCCCAATTTTTTCTTCATTCATCAAAATTTAAGATTACAAATACTCTCTCTGTCATCACTTCCCCCCCAAATGTGTTTTGATATCTGATGGCGGGAAATTTATTTGAGTTCCTGTGAGAATTTCGCCCTGACATGCTCCGCGGCGCTCACAAGCCCCCGCCGCGCCCCTCCCTCCTCCTCCTTCACCTAGTGCCCATGCAGTGCTGAGTGCCAGGTCAAACGGCTGAAGCCTACTTCTTCTCTGACCCGCAGCATCAGACAAACAGGTAATGGCGGTGTTTGTGCAATCTCCCAACATTGTTTGGTGATAAATTAACCACAACATTAGCGCCGATGAAAACATTATGTCGCAACTGGTCCGACGTTTCCCAAAAAAATAAAAATAAAAGCCTTGTCCAGCTGTTTACTGACGTTTGTCATGTTTATTGAAGAGAGGGAGAGAGATACAGGCAGGCAGGCAGACAGTCAGGCAGATGATTTAAAGGCAGTTTTACTGTTCTACAAATTAGACAAGTTCACTAGTTTTGTTTCATTTAAAATCAGAATTATTAAAATGAAAGGAAGGTCTTAAGTTTAGCTACATGACAGTCTGGTGATGTATATTGTGGTATATTATCAGTAGCCTGACGTTGTCAGACTCACCTCAAATGTTGTGGGCGGGGCTAAATTTGTGTGGCATCCAGGCTATATTATCAGTGTAATGCTGCTTATGCTTCAACTCTGTCAGTTGGCCTTGTTTGGCCTGTTATTCATTTATTTATTCAATTTAATAATTTGAGTTAGTTTGTAAACACAAATAAATATCAACTTATATATTTATAATGAATTTATTATCATTATTTTAATTTCATAAACAATGTTGGCGATGGGTGCCCTTTTTGGGGGGTTTGAGCACCTGCCCCCCAGAATGTCTGTGCACGTGCCTGGGTGATAGCACTATCATGGAAAAACCACCTTAAGTCAAATGCACCCAGTAAAAAAGAATTTACAGCATTAACCGCATGAGGCCCTCCCTACCAGTTGGTGGAGGTAATGCACCAATTCGTTATTTGCCAACAGCCAATAAACCTCAAAGAAGAAATCCATGCTGCGCAGACAGTGAACCAAACCAACACACGAGGCAATGTGGGACTATGAAGGCTAACTATTACGTAACTTAAAAGACTTCGAATCTTGCCGGAGAGAATATTTAGTCAATTTAAACTTTCAAAGTAATTGAAACAAGCACTTGGAGCTTTTCAGTAGGAGCGTTTCATCTCGCTTCAGACATGTCTCTGTTTATTGTGAACAGGTAGGCCTGTTTTCTGTGCTCACATCGCTTGTTTTTCAGACCATTTACTGCATGTAAATGCAGTAAAGTATTTTGCATTAAAGGTTTCTAGAACACTAACGCATGGTGATTTTTACCCACGCTAGTGTGGTCATGGGATTTTCATTATGTTGCTGCTGTCTGAGTAGCTTCAGTCTGCTCAATTATGTCATAGAAGGTCGGCTAGTTTCCCTGCTCCAATCCCTGTTTGAATATAATATAAGTTGTAAATGATGCAGGGAGACTGTACCATCACCGGATAGGTCACAGGAACGGCTGGACCGAAGAACAAGTTCACAGCTCTATTATTTAATTTTTAGGGAATTTTTCTTAACGACTCCCTTATTTTTCACAAATTTTAGAGCCGTTTTATAGGGTTCCCCCATGATACCTTTTTATCGGTTTATGAGATGTTGTAGAGGGGAAAATAAAGAATAGTAATTGCCATGTATTGTTGTACATTAATATATTTTTGAGTGTTTTTTATCGGGGATATTATATCGGGTAAAATGTACCCGACGTAAGTGATGCTGTTACTTATTGTACGTTAGTGTTCTAGGATTAAGAAGTTCGAAAAGCTATCAACATTTTTATTGTGTTTTATATCTGGTAGATTCAACTTTAATGTACTGTCCTGTTCATCACCAAGATTTTCTGGTCTCATTTCTGCTTTTCCACCACATTGTGTGAACACAGTTAAAGCAATTTTTTTTAATGACTTTCGTTTTTTACGGCATCTTAACAATTTGATTCATTTTAATTGATGTCTGATGTTTCAAAGCCTCACAGAGCAGTGAAATGATGCTGGAGACTCAAGACTTTTCTGTTTTAAAGATATGAGCTTTGAAAAATGTTGTCTTGTTGCTCACAGGTATCTTGGAGTGGAGGAAGATGGGAGCGTTTCAAAAGACTCTCAGTCTCAGGTGTTGCTTGCTAAACTGCAGCAGAAGGCTAAAGAGAAGCAGAAACAGAGTTTGACAGAACAGAAACCAGACCTGTTTGAGGAGCAGAAACTACAGCTGGTTGACAAAAAGAAAAGAAGACCTGACAAGGACAGCAGTCAGGAGCCTCAACTCCACAAAAAGAGGAATTCAGAAGTAGCTCCTTTGTGTGAGTTGAGCTCTGCAAACCATGATGAGCCTGTCAAAGAGAAAATTAATAAGAAAGGTTTGAATGCAAGACCGAAAAAGAATCTTAGATGTGTGTACACAGACTCCGCTGTCCCTCTCTGCGTTTTGTCTTTCACCTCATCGTGTCTCATGAAAGAATTGCTCTTAAAGGTTCAGTGTGTGGGGTTTAGTAACATCTAGTGGTGAGGATGCATGCTGCAGCTGATATCCCCTCACCTCACCCTCCCCTTCCAAGCATTAACGGGGCCATTTTATGAAAATTCCACTTTTGTAGTGCTTCTACACGTTAATTTGGGTATCTGGCATGTCTACCGACCCCAAAAGTCTGGAAAAAAACGACTTTGTTATGGTTCCTCTAAAGGCCGAATTATAGTCCTGCGACTGCAACCGCGGAAGGCCGCGCAGTGTTGCATGTGTTGCAACGCAATTCACCGCCAGAACACTAGGCTGTGTAATGTTGTTTGTTGAAGACAAAACACACAAAGAAGAGACGTCTTCTTCTTCGTCGACTGTTTATTTACGTCGCCACTCCGGCTCCTCATAGCCTATTTCTGGCAGACAAATCAGCCAGTCAGTGACGGGTTATACAAGTGGTCATACTTTCGTATCTCTTCTGCCAAGTGCTCATCTATTTGGTCCATATTCGTTCTTCTAAATCTTCCGTGATTTCCGCGTATTATATGGCATGAAACCGGAAACTAGATTCCGGACCGGATGTAGTAAGCAGACCAATCACAAGCCTTGCGGGCTGCGTGAGGCTCGCGTCGCTATGTCGTATAGCTAGAAAAATTGGCTGACGCACGCAAGCCGCAAGAGGGCACGCGAGGGCGTGCGTGCGTGTCTTGCGTGCGTAAAACCGGACTATAAATCGTCCTGAAGTCAGAAACGTCATGCTTTAGTGACTGCGAATGAGCTTCCATATCCTTCTCTCGTCACAAGCAAAATGGGAGTCTCTTTTACATTGCCTTGGTCCGCCCCACGGAACCATATCGACTTGTGGTAAAATGGGCATAATATGTCCCTTCAGTTATCATTAAAAACTCAATGTATTTAGTTTGTCCTGACTGGGATACTGTAAAAAATATGGAGGGCTATGTAGAGAGGACCCGCTCCCAATGTAAATATGAGGTATTTAAATATAAAGGGCTCATTGTAAGGTAAAGACAACAATAAGTCGTACCATGTAGAAAATTACACACGGATTGTTTAATATTAAATTTCTGAAAATGGATAAATTTCACCTAAATCTTACACACTGGACCTTTTTAAATAACTTCAAATCATGTTTGACATGTTTAAATATTTTTTCTTATGAAAAATGTCATGGGTTTTCCAGACTTGGTGTGAGTCTTTAACAGTCCACCTTCAAGGGTTAAAAAAGCCTCGTCTGACTGAAGAATTTTAATGCTGTCATCTGAATACATGTGGGATTTTAAATATGATGCCAAAATATATTGAAATGAGACCTGTATAGACAATGATTTTCTCTTTCACACAGCTGCCTCAGGGTCACTGTCTAGTGTCATCCTCTAATGCACCCAACCGTCAGTAATATCATGCACTTGTTTTGTATATAATTTGCCTCCCATCCTTAGAAAGATATTTATTCTAATCTAAGTTCATATTAACATACTGTATGTGAGTTTCATTATTCCGCTCCAACAAGTCATTGATTGCTTTATTATTGTCTAATTAATCTGCTCTTTCCATGTTTTGTGGTTATTGGGTGGGTGAGTCAGGATGACTCTGATGTAGCTGTAGAATGAATCTGTCTATTTATTTTAGTGGTTTGTAAGTCATCGAGAAAATAATCAAGAAAAGTTGTAGGAATTCTTTGCATTGTCTTTCAAGACTTTACTTACTTCCATTGCTGCTGGGAAGCTGCAAATTAACACATTTATTATACTGGACTTGAAAGGCTTGAATATGATTTTTAATATTGTAAAAATCTTTGTTTGGATCTGTTAGACGGTTCACCTCAATGTCTGTCAGAGCCTCCTGTGACTGGAAGAGATGGACCAGAGGACAGTGAAGCAGCAGAGGCAGACAATTACAGATTAAAGCAAACCACAGAGATGTCTTCCACTCCAATTGGATTCACAGTTGTGGGAGGATTTGAAAACAAACCTTTCCAAAAGGTAAGGTGTTACTTTGATGGTGCTGAAGGAGGAGTCAACAATATGATTAGCAGTGCTCATCTGGGAACCATATATGCTTGTACATCATATATAGTGTTTATTCCTGTGTTTACAGATACAAAGAGTCCTGCCACAGTGGCTTGCTGAGCCTGATGTGATTCACAGAGACATTAAAAACAACCAGGTCCCCATTTCTGACATCTCCCAGCTGTGTGCGCCACTTGTGAAAAAACTACAGAATAATGGAATTCAGCACTTCTTTCCTGGTAATGACCCTGGCTGAATCAATCTGTGTATTTGTTAGTTATATTTGTGTATTTAAAAAAAAGGCCCTATACTAGATAAATATTCTGTTGCGCTCTAAGGCCCTCATGTTTTTAAACCATGAGTGTAGTGACTACACTTACAGAATAAAAGTTGTGAATAGTTACTGTGATGTTTTCACAGTTCAAGCAGAGGTCATTCCGGCCATCTTGGAGAGCATGCAGCTAGGGCTGCTTATCGGACGCGGTGGCTACAAGCCGAGAGATATCTGTGTGTCTGCACCTACAGGCAGTGGCAAGACTCTTGCATTTGTGATACCTGTCATTCAGGTAAGCTGCCTGCTTTATTTTATAAGTACCTTTGAGTACACATGTATGTACATATATATGGCATGATTGAAGCAAGTGTAATATGTGGTAAGATTTTCCCACCATCAGATGTTGATGGAGCGGGTGGTGTGTGAAGTCCGGGCTTTGGCTGTGTTGCCAACCAAAGAGCTTGCTCAGCAGGTCAGAATGTCTTCAAACCCAAACCCTTGTGTGTTTGCTGTAGATTACGAATAAGCTAAGTGGACATGTTCTCTTGGGCAGGTTTGCAAAGTGTTCACATCATATGCTGAGGGAACAACTCTGAAAGTGGTGATGCTGGCTGGTCAGAGGTCATTTGCTGCAGAGCAGGCTTCACTCTCTGAACAAAGGTGAGTACAAAAAGAACATAACACTTTGTCGTTTCTGCTGCACTATACAAATGGAGGGGAGAAGTGTTTGAGTCCTCAAAACACTTGCGGACTCAACCCACCCCTCCATTGGCATAGTGGTGAGTAGATAATGAGTGAACTTTGATATTTGGGTGAACTCTCCCTTTTTTAAAGATTTCTTTAATCCTGAATTTTTTCTTTTTTTTTCCAGTGGAGGCATAACCCGCAGTTTAGTAGACATTGTTGTGGCCACTCCAGGTCGACTGGTTGATCACATCAACAAGAATTCCGGCTTATGTCTGAAACATCTCAGGTTCCTTGTGAGTTCTTAATACATATGTAGCTTGAACCAATATCTTTACTTGGCCTGCAACAACTACTTGATCTAATCAATTATAATCAATACATTTTTGGCAACTATGGAGCCCCTCAAGTGATATATATTGTGGCCACCAGTTCCGATGGTGGCTGGATTCTGAAGTGGGGGGGGAATAAGACAAAGATAATAAGTCCTAGGAAGAAGATAGAGTGGCCATGAGATATGAAACTGTTCAAGACCTGGCGAACCAAACTAAAGAAGCCTCTTGAATGAGATATGAAAAGTTTCACTTACTCAAATTATGTATCCTATGTAATGGGCATTAGTTTGACATATGCTGTGTGCAGTGATTCATTGAGGCCACACTGTGGTGGAAAAGTTTGCAATTACTAGTCAATAACGTAGTGTCCTGTTTCCGTGCACCATGATGCACCATGCAAATCAAGTTAAATGACCGATTGCGCAGAGAGCATGATTGTGCTGTTTGGTATTTCGTCTTGAACAGCTGGAAATGGGGCAGAGATTGAGATTAATCTATTATCAAATAATTGTTAGTTGCTGCTCTAATGTTCACAACAGTAGATATAATGGAGTGAATTTGCTATTTATCATTTGTGTCCTCTTTAAAATAGATTTCATTTTTTCATCCAACACAGATAATTGATGAGGCTGATAGGATGATTGAAAGCATGCACCAGTCTTGGCTCAATCATGTGGTGAGGGCAGTTTTCCGATCAGGAAGTGACCAAAGTACAATGTCCATCTTCAGGAGAACTGAACCTGCATACATCACAGCAGCCAGGTGAGTCAGATTGTCTCCTTAAAATCAATATCAAGACAAACGTCTTAGTGGTGAAACAGATTTCCACCAGTAGAAATTAATATTCAGCTCTATGCCTCTGCGCTGGTGATAGCCAGTGGATAAAAGCATTATGTTTTGGGTTGTACAGTTATCTGCTGTACCAAAGCAACAATCGTCTGTCAAGCCCTGCCATTCGTGTGAACATGAAAGCCTTGAGGGAATTTCTTCAAATCTTCAATTGGACTCAGAGATTAACTGAATTAGATTTTGGTGACCTCACAAAACACTTCTTGACTGGTGAGCACATTATTTTAAGAACACTTTGAGAGAATCCTGTTAAATATGACAGATGTTTGCCTAGACCAGGGGTCAGTAACCTTTACTATCAAAAGAGCCATTTTTTTTAAATTAACTAGTTCAAATCTCAGTTCATACAGATGAAAATGAACTAGTTCATGTTCATAGTTCATTTAAAACAAAATTCTAACTAAGTTCACGGTTCAAGAAATGAAATTTTTTTTATTTGGATAATTTAGATGACAAACGTAGGATCATGTGTTTAGCTATAAATTGATGGTGTCAGATCATGTCTGCGCTCTGCTCATTTTAACACTGAGTCCTGGCCATGAGCATTACGTCTCGTGTTGTACTGAGCACAAAATGTTGACATGTCATTTTTCATGATGTGTAAATGCAGTCTAATAAACTCTGGAGAAAACACAAAGTACTGATCAGGTCCTGATAACTAGTGATGAGTGTTTATTAGTTAAAGTGAGAGCAGGTCAGACTGGAGGAGGACACAGAAACTCCAGCTTGGTATAAACCAACTGCAGCTTCTGCTCTGATCATCGAGCAGTGGCAGCCAGAAAACTATGTTCTTCAACAAAGTAATTTACGGGCTGCTTCCCAAACACGAACTCTGATATAGCGAGTGAGTGGGGGCAGTGGGTCGGAGCCCCGTGGCCTGTGTGTGTGTGCACGTTGTCTGGCAGCAAACACACACACATTTTCTCTCGCTCCTGGTATTTCAGAGGATGGCCTGATACAATCCTATTTATTTAATAAACGTGAACGTGAGTGATGTTTACGCTCACTGGACTGAAAGTCACACGTTCAGGTTCAGCATATGAAAACTGATTCGTTCAATTCATTGTTCACGAAAGATATGAACGCGTTCAATATGTCCATGTCAACTGCTTCTCTGCTGCATGTCACGTACATGCCAGCCTGATTTACAAGCAGTCTTGCAGGCAAAACAAATAATTGTTTACAGGCATCATCAGTAACCTTGCCATGTCTCCTCTCAGTCTGTCTCCACCTCAGATGCCACTACAGAAGCTGCTGTTTTCTGCCACACTCACACAAAACCCAGAAAAGCTTCAGCAGCTGGGCCTCCACCAGCCCAGACTCTTTAGCTCCCTCCATAGATGCAGCAGCATCACCACACATGCAGTCCCCAACCACAAACAAGAGCGGTTTGACTTTCCCCAAGGCCTGACGGTAAGAAATGACAAATCCGGATTGAGCACAGGCAAACATGTAAGTGGATAGAAATATCGAGCAAATATGTGACCTTTTGAACACCTGCACCTTTGTGTTTTTAGGAGCACTATGTTCCCTGTACGTTAAGCAGCAAACCCCTCCTCGTCCTTCACTTCCTCCTACGAATGAAGCTCAGCCCCATCCTCTGCTTCACCAATTCCAGAGAGACTGCACACAGGTCGGTGAGAGCTGTTGCTTAATTTTGTATTTTTTATTTTCAAGCCTATTCATACTTTTTATTTGACCTTCTTTCCTTCTCAGACTGTTCCTCCTAGTACAGCTCTTTGGTGGAATTAATGCTGCTGAGTTCTCCTCACGCCTCTCTCCTGGAGAGAGAAAGAAGAAGCTGAAAGAATTTGAACAAGGAAAAATACAACTGTGAGTGTATGTGTGTGTGTGTGTGTGTGCTGTGTAAAAATAGTAGATCGCAAAAGTATCAAAGATCACTTCCTGTACACTAATGCTGCAAATAACTATATTTTGGTCAAGCAACCTCCTCAAGCATTGTGTATGTTAGAGTAACACCCCAAAAATCTATTATTCAATGAAACAATTTCTAGAGCTTCGAAATCCATTGGGAAGAGGCCTCCAGAGAGACTGTGTGATCCGAGTGTTAAAGCATGTGATAGTTGACAATTGATAGAGGAATCATGGGTAGATTAAGCAGTGCATACTCCCTAAGAAACAATGTTGTTGTTGTTGTGAAAGTCAAAAATATGTTTTTGGTTACTTAGAAACAGTCCATTCAGGACTTAATCCACTGTAAAAAGTAACACTTACTACATGTCTTGGTCACAATTCTTTGAATAATAAAGTAAAGGCAACATTATAAAACAAAGAAACAATTATCAGTTGGGGGGTTGACACTGCAAGTAGCTATGGAGTTATTATGGCTCATGGACATTCTAAGTTAACACATTAGTAGTTGAGGAACTTAATTTCAATGTTGTAAATGTATAAAAACCACTTAATGGATTATTGATACTTTGAATCCAGCTTTTTGTCAACCGTTGATTAACTCCTTGGCATAAAGGATAAATGACTTGTGTCCTCTCAAAGGTTGGTCTGCACTGATGCAGCTGCCAGAGGAATTGACATTAACAGAGTCAAATGTGTTGTGAATTACGATGCACCACAATACATCAGGACATACATTCACAGGTGAGCAGTCCCTTTTGTAGGTATTTAACTGCTTACTATTTTTTTAAGGCACTGCCGTTTGTAGAATAAGAGATAATTGTATTGTCCAGTGTGTAACGAATCTGTCCTGACTTCTTTTTATGAAGGATTGGAAGAACAGCAAGAGCAGGAAAAACAGGCCTGGCCTTCACCCTCCTACTCCGAGTTCAGGTGAAACACTTGTACATAAATAAGCATTCTAAACAAACTATGAAGTCAGTGTAAAGTGAGATTTATGTTTGCCTTCTCAGGAGAAGAGCTTCCTTCAGATGGTGGTGGATGCAGGAAGCCCTGGGATTCAAAAGCAGATTGTTAAACATGAGAACCTCAAGAGTATGGAACCCCGATATGAACAAACACTGCAGGAGCTGGCTATGGTTATTAAGGTACAAGCTCAGACTAACTTAAAAGTATGATTGAATAAAACTAATTAATCTCAGTCATGAATTTCATGGATAGCAATGATTTTATTTTCATGTACTTACCAAGCAGTCAATATTAGGGTCCTTTGCTTATGACATTTGAAGCTCCACAAGCTCAGATCACTGCCCTTTTGTTTCTCTCCACAGGATGAGAGAGCCAAATAATGGATCAACACCAACATTTTCTGCTGTTGACATCTGTGCCTTACCATGCATTTTAGCTACTGTTGGTTGCTACTAATGTTTAATAAAACATGACGTTTGTATGATGAAGATGCTGATTTAGCTTCACCCTCACAGCTCCCATGTGAAGAGCTCAAGAAATTAAAAGGAGCTGAGGTTATTTTTACCATGGACTTCATGTAATGGCTCATTAGCCTGTCCATCTACAAAGTGATCAGTTCATCAATGGCAGCAAAAAAACATAATTTAAGACAATAAATATGAAGTGATATGTGAGTGGTTTTGTGGTTGGAGAGTGATGTACTATGATTCATGTAATTCATTCTCATAAAATATTTTTTTTAATTTCTTACTCTGATTTACCATCTGCTATTTAATAAACTTAATTTAATTGAACTAGTAATGTTAATGGTCAGGCTATGGTTTCTTCAGTGTGGCTAAATGCAATACTATTAGTATTTAAAAATGTACATATTATAGTGGCTTCTGCATACCAACAGACCACTGCTGAGGTTTGAATGTAGACAAATTAAGGATGCAAATATTTTTGGATTAATCTGAATCAACTTTTGGAAACTTGTATCATACATTTAACTAATTACATTAAAACCGTAAAGGATCTTATCGGACGCTATGAGCTTGTACAGTGTAAACTTTGTATGATGGAAGCATTTAGAGACATGTCCTTGGTTCTGTCAAGTTAGGTTTTTATTCACTGGGTTCTTACAGCACAACACAAACACACTCAAGAGTGCTTTAGAACATGAGCCATCACTCCCATTTGGACGTCTTCCTCCTTGTGCATCTCTCCCCTTCACTGTTGATGGTTTCATAAAGCTGCTGGTCATTCTCTTTCATTGCGTGCATATAGCCCAGGTATCCAATACATAGAGTGATGGTCACCAGTCCAAATATCATCACTGGTTTATTCTACAAAACAACATAGTTTAATGTTACAAAGACGGCTTTGGAGTGGAATCAGCCTGATGTTAAGTGATCATGCTAATCGTGCTTAATCCAAAGTAATTCACTGTTCCATAAAAAAACGAGTTTTCTGTGTACCGATAATGACGTAATTATCGCAGGATTATGACGTACAACGGTAATGCTACGGTAATGCTACGTTCAATGCAAATTGGATATTACTAACGTTAAAATGCACAGTGAGGGCATGACGTCAAACGTTAGCAAACATGGCTGACTTTGAGAATCTGATATAAATTTGTCTCGTGATGAGACAACTGACTTGTAAATTTAGGAATAAACTTGTTTGCTGCAGTTTGTGCTATGATTCTCTGCTACATTTGTCTGACAGGTTGGGCTGTTCCTGTTGCCCCCACTCTTTTAGTCTCCCCGCATCGGTCGTACACTATTTTGAATGATGCATTATGTGAAACAATGAGTGTACTGTATAGGGAATCCAAAAATCACTAAACATTCGGAAACTACTATAAAAATGCAAACTCACTATATAGTTAGGTATATATTGATTAGTTAGTAATTTCAGACACAGTCTTACAGGTTTGATGAAGAGCTCAGGATTGACCGCTCGGAACAGTGTGGTAGTCCTCGCACCCCTAAGCCCTGGCGTCCTGTAGCTTTTTTCCACGGGACTCTCCTTCGCTTTACAGTCCTCTTTATGTGACATGTCTGCTCAGATGTATGCACAACAGACTTGTGGTTACCTAAATGATCATGGATCACATTGACTGGACTGGACCATATCTATGGACTGGACTATGTCGCCTTCTTGTGACCAACGATGCGTCAGAGTCAGGGAAGACTGAAATGAGAGGGCACGATAAGAGAAGAGTACGTGGTGTGCACGGTCACAGCGCCCCCAGCTGGTTATGAGAGACATCCCACTGTTGGCACATTTCTTTCCATTGTGGTTAATGCGTGTGATGTGTTCATAATCATGGACCGAAATAACAAATATTGAAGAGGCTAGCAGTTAGATGATCTAAGGTCTGTGGTGATTCACTCGTTAGGATGACTATCTGTCAGTCTGAGGGTTTGTCTGTTCTGTCTAACTAAATAAATTATTACAAATAAATAATAAAAGAGCCTTTAACTATATGTATTTTCCAAAACAAATATACACACATTTACCATAATTTTATCAAACTAATAAAATAAAACATTTCTTAATTATTTTTTTTTTTATCTTTTAGGCCTTCAGATTTCTGTGTGTAGATACTGCTTTTTGGAGTAAGTGAGAGAAGAGGAATCCCTCACACTGTCCTGTACTAGCAAAAAAAACAATTAAGTGTACATCGTTTCGGTCCCCTGGACCTTCATCAGGTAAACAGTCAGACAAGGGATATTCCAACACATACTTTATGTAAGCTAACCCTCTTGAGAGTGGCCAATCAGAGCGAAGGAACTCTCAGACCCAATGTCTGTTTCCATTAAACTAATTAGAAAAGACTACACTCGCCGAATGATAAGGAAAATAGAGAGAGGAGAGAGACATCAGGTACAGTTGTGTACCATCATGTTTTAGCTATAACAAACTTCTTTATGGATGTAAAGATGTTCGCATGTTTTAGCTATAACAAACTTCTTTATGGATGTAAAGATATTCGCATTTATGTCATCCCAGAGGGGACAGAGGGAAACAACATTCAGCAGTTTATTGATAATTTCATTAAAAAATAGTTCCAGCCCCTCGCCGAAGCGGAACTTGGTATACAGCGATGCCATAGAGCGCTTGGCCCCAGGCCACCCAATGATGCGCAGCCCAGGTCAGTGATTGCATACTTCCAGGAGTTTAAAACTAAAGAACTGGTGTTACACTTTGCATGGAAAAAGAAGGAGCTCTATCTCAGCTACAGGAGGATCTACTTCGACCACGATACCCCGCTGAAACTTTGGCAAAGAGGAAGGAGTATTCGCAAATAAGGAGAATTCTTCCTGAAAAAGAAATACGATTCCAAACACCACCGCCAACCAAACTACGAGTCTTCTTCAACGGTGGGCGATAACCTACGGGAGCGCGGCAGATGCAGCACGGGATTTCTCTCGACAGAGACCAGGGGTATCTCTGTCGAGTTGGGATACCGGGGTAAGATAATGGGGACCTGGCAGCGAGCAGGGAGTACACCCAGCCAACAGACCTGCCAAGAGCGGATTAAGGAGAAGCTGCAAGGTTTTCACCGGCCAAGATAGAGAGAAGGCACAGAATCGAGTAAGCAAGATTACTGCCCAGTTAAGGACATTTATTAATGACATTTGTTCTACAGGATGAAACTGTTTGCCCTTGATGTGTTGGCGTGAAGGCTATCTGTTGCTTCCCTTTCAACCTCATCCACCCTACTAGGAATTTATTTTCCCTATACTGAATATAAGATCATTTTATTATTTTTTCTTTGAATTACATTGGCTCACCCTTAGCTTATAGAGTGAATATAGTTGACCGAATATGGGTAAGGGATCTGGTAACACACGAAGTGCACAAAAAACATATTATACGTATTATAGGTTGCACTGAAGGTGGGCCCTGGGGGTTAACTAGACTACTCAACAAAAAGAAGTGGTTTTCTACTTCCAAATGGAGGTCTACCTGAGTTTTGTGATACGTTTGTTTGTTTTGTCTTGTATTCGCTTGTTGAGTTCATTTTATGGTTCAAGAATAGTTCAAGTTTGGTCAGTAATTGTACATAACTCTTTCGTTAACTGTGGGTTTAAATGCAATGTCAGGAATATAAAGTGATTACCCTAAATGTAAATGGTTTACACAATCCAATTAGGAGGGGTAAGGTAATTGCAAAGATAAAAAAGGAAAAGCTGCATGAATGTTTTGGCAGGAGACCCATCTTAACTGCATGGAAAATGAAAAGTTAAAAAAACTAGGGTTTAAAAATACTTTTCATTCGTGTTATAAGAAAGGGAAAAGGAGAGGAATAGCAATACTGATTTCTAACAGAATGAATTTCCAACTGGTTTCTAAATTTTGTGACAGTTAGGGTCGATTTGTCTTTGTTTAAGGATATCTTGACCAGAAAGAAGTAACATTAGCCAATGTGTATATTTCACCAGGGCAGGACAATGCTTGTATAAGGAAAATGTTTGATCTGATAGCATCTGAGGCCTCTGGTGTTTTGATATGTGGAGGAGATTGGAACATTCAGTTACAACCTAAGCATGACTCTTCTAAAACACTCCTAATGCCAGGATAACAAAAAAAGCTGATGGAGCTGGACTGATCGATTTATGGAGGGACTTCCACCCAAAAGAAAAACTATTCTATTCAGCAAGAAAAGGGGTATACTCAAGAATTGACTATTTTTTTTACTTACCACTCAGACAGACACAGACTTAAAGATTGTAGGAAAGGGGTCAGAGACATTTCTGACCACTCAGCTGTTTATTTAACTGTGCATCTGGATAATAAAAAGAAAAACATGCTTTGGCGACTTAATACAAGCATCTTAAATTACAGGACATGCAAGGAATATGTGCAGAAGGAACTTAAAGGTTATATGGACAACAACAATAATGGGGAAGTATCGCCAAGTGTTCTGTGGGACGCTGCAAAAGCAGTGATCACAGGAAAGCTTATAGCATTGACCTCACACAGAAAAAAGGAAAGATATAAAAAACTGGGTTAGGGTTTTAGAAGAGAATCTTAACGTTTTAGAGAGGGAACACATCGAAAGTAAGGAACCTTGTATTCTAGATCAAACATGAAATGTCAGAAAATAAATAAACAAACTATGTGAGGAGGAATTAGAGAAAAAAGCCAAATTTGCAAAGCAGAGATATTATGAGAATGGACCAAGGGCCCTGAAGCTTCTGGGATGGAGGATAAGGAAACAACAAGCACAGCTCCATATATGAAATAAGGGACCCTGGAACTAAGAAAGTTTGCCATAAGTTAGAGCAGTGGTTCTCAACCTTTTTTCAGTGACATACCCCCTTCGAAGAAAAAATTCTGCCGAGTACCCCCTAACCAGCGCAAAGCATTTTTGGTTGAAAGAAAGATGTAATGTGATTTATTAAGCCTTGTAACTAGACACATTCAAATTTAAAACTCCATCAATGTCCATAACATTGCTCATTTGTAGTGGTCTTTCTTGAACTATTTCGAAATAAAAAGATATAAAAATAACTAAAGACTTTTATTATTATCTCAATATAAATAAAGATTTGTGCACCTCAAAATAATTATCAACTTAAAGTGACCTCTTTTGGGATCATAATAAAGATATTTTCTCAAGTTGAACTCATGAACTTAATTATAGCTAAACACTCTTCCCAAAAAATAAATCATTAACTTAGTTTTAAATAAAAGATTAGCTCAAAACATATTTTTTAAATATTTATCATCTTAAAATATCTTCTTTAAGGATCGAAAAGAAAACAGGTAGCTTGTTTCCGTTTGCTTCTGGGAGGCTTTTCGCATCGTGTCTTGAGATGACCTGAATTCAGAAAGTTTCCTCTTAAAAAACTCAGGTGGCTTACCAACATGACTTTCATGTTTTGTCTGGAGATACCACTGAAGATGTGGTGGCTTAATGCCACTGTTGGCTAATCTCTCCCCACAGAAAAAACTAAAAGTGTAAATAACCCAATCTATGTTATTGTTAATATTATTGAAGTGTCTTTGTTATTTTATTTTGAAATATTTGCTCGCTTTAAGGTCATACAATTTCATTTCCGCTTTTGTATTACATGCTTTTATTTTGAAAGGGTACCGAAAGAGACGCGGACTTCTTGTTATGAATCATTAACTTCACAACGGAAAACTTTTACGTTTTAGCGCCCCTCCGAAGAGGCACAAGCTCTCACGGTGTTGTTTAGGGAAGGCTCTCTGCTCTGGTTTCGCCTTCTTTGGGACTTGTCCCTCCGTGTTTCAGCAGCATGGCTGCTGCACTTCAACTCGACTCCATTGTTGAAGTTTTCAAGGCAGGTGATGACAGGTGATGACAGGTGGCGTGTGCCAGGTTGGGTCAAACCATCGGTATGGGGGAGACTCTGTTTTTTTAGGATAACTAAATTGAAAAGCCTACTGAATATAAAATTTAGTTCATGAACTTACACTTATATTTTATTGAATATTTGTTAAATAACAATTTTTCAAGGATTTTTGAATGGATGCTAATTTTATATATATAAAAAAAAAATCTCAAGTACCCCCTGGAGTACCTTCAAGTACCCCCAGGGGTACGCGTACCCCCATTTGAGAATCACTGAGTTAGAGGATATTGAACAATTTTTGAAAATTACAATAGAGACTTATATAAGGAACCAAATACAACTAGCCCTCAGGAAATAAATTCATTTCTGGAGTCATTGGATCTACCCTCTATAGGTGAAGAACAGATACAACAAAGCCCTGATGGCAGAGATTACAATGGAGGAAATAGGGAAAGCAATCTCTAGATTAAAAGCTAATAAAGCGCTGAGTACGGATGGCATCCCAGCCGAGTGGTACAAGGCCTTTAAGGATCAAATAGTGCCTATGCTTTTTGATTGCTTTAACTATACACAAAAAAGGTGAACCAACAGGTTCATGGAGGGAGGCAATCATTTCGGTTATTCATAAGGAGGGGAAGGACAGAAAAGAATGTAGCGCATATGGACCAATTTCTATACTCAATATAGAATACAATTTGAATGCGTCAATATTAGTAAAAAGGTTAGAGCATATAATAGTAGAACTACTGGATCCAGACCAAACTGGCTTTGTGCGTGAAAGACAGACACAAGATAATATTAGACGGGTGCTACACGTTATCGATCATGTGAGTAAGGGGAATATTGGAGCCAGAGTGATTAGCTTAGATGCGGAAAAGGCAGTCAATTCGGTTCCCTGGAAATATCTGTACTTGGTGTTGAGAAGATTTGGCTTTATGGATGATTCTATCAACTGTACCAGAACTCTACACTCCTCACCAAAGGCCAGAATAAAGATGAATGGATACCTCTCTCAGGTTGTCAACTTGGAGAAAGGCTGCCGCCAGGCTTCCCCCTCAACCCCCCCCCCCCCCCCCTTGCTTTATTTATAGAGCCCCTGGCACAGTTAATCAGGGATGATGAAGTGTTAAAAGGCGTCATGATTAGAGGTCCAGAGCAGAAGATTTGTCCATATGCAGATGATGTTTTTCTCTTTATTACGACACCAGAGGTCAGCATTCCCAGATTGATGTCCTCGCTAAAAGATTTTGGAACTTACTCTGGATATAAATTAAACGTACAGAAAACAGAAACTCTAAGTTATAACTACACCCCTCAGAAAGACATGCTAAATAGATTTGGTTTCAAATGGACCTCATCAGACATTAAGTATCTGGGAATTCAAATACCTAAGGATATTTCCAAAATATATGATAGCAACTATGGCCCCATAAGTAGAAACATCAAGGCAGATATCGACAGGTGGTCCCAACTGCCCTTAGATATGCATAATAGAATAGAAACAATCAAAATGAATGTGCTCTCCCGACTCTTGTATCTCTTTCAATTCTTGCCGGCTGTAGTACCACTGCAACAGTTTAACGAATGGTATAGGTGGATATTAAGATTCATAATGGGGGGGTAGAAGACCAATAATTCAATTCAAAACACTGCAACTTTCTAAAGAAAAAAGGAGGTAGATCATTACCATGTTTCACAGACTTATACAAGGCGGCACAATTAAGATCACTAGCATGTTGCTATAACCCAGTGTATATAGCAAAATGGAAAGATTTGGAAACTTCACAACTAGATATGCCGCTACAATCCATATTAGGTAGCAAAATCTTGTATGAGCAGCATGTTAAAATTTTAAATCAAAGGAATAAAGTTCCTCTTAAAATCTGGTTTAAGGAATGTAGATCACCACTATTTGAAAAACGGTCTAGACTGTTGAGCTTGGTCGCTTTTGAACCGAACTTAAATCCGGCAAGGATTGATGGGAGGTTTAGATATTGGCATAGAATTGGCATCACTTCTTAATGTTCAATTTCATCAAAGGTAGAACTGGATAGTTTTCATAAAATGTCAGAGATGTATGGTTTATAAAAACTGAATTTTTTTAGGTATTTACAAACCAGGAACTACTTTAACAATGAGAGTAAATCCAAGGAAAAATGTGGTGCCAGTTTAATTGACATATTTATTGACATGTATAAAAATATGGACAACCGCAAACTTGTTTCAAAATTATACTCAAACCGACTTGTCATTTCGGAGGAGGACTGGTCAAATATGTGCTCTGTGTAGTCCACTTCTACCAGGTCGGGTCTTTGGAGTGAATTCTGTTGGCGGAATCTGTTAAGGTATTTCATAACCGCCAAATTTAAATGTGTACAAACAGATGAAGCAGGAACGGGTCTCTGTTGTAGGAAATGTGGAGTACAGCTGGCAGATCCTTTCCATATATTTTGGATCTGCCCAGCCATTCAGCCATACTGGCAGGTTGAAATACAAAACAAATTTCTGAATTTCCCTTTGGATTAATAAAGTATCCATCTATCTATCTATCTATCTACAAGAAATACAGACTGTTTTTGGAGATTGATTTGACTGTTCCTTTTCTACAGTTTAGTTGGGCAATATCGCTGTCACCTATTAGTGCAAGATGGTGTTTATCAGTAGCAGTCCATATCCAGCCTTTGCTAGAACCTTTTCCCTTCTTTATGTAACGGGTCAATTCTTAATAAAAAGTTTTATACTTTTAACAGTGTCATTTTCCCCGTTCTGGATGTGTTAATTAACCTGACAGGACGGCAACTCCTATAGGCTGCGGGGAGGCGGAGGAGTTTATTTAGGGACACCTTAGCTCTCCTGCTCGTCCTCTGTCTCTCTCTCCCCACTGCCGGTCCTGTGGGTGTGTGCGGAAGGTTAGCGTGAGATCAGCACGTGTGGTCGAAATTGTTTGTTGCGGTAAGTTGCTGGAAGTTATGTAATGTTAATGGAGATCACAAAGAAAGTGTCCGCAAATAGTAACTGAAGTTTGTCCTTAGATCCCAGCGTGAAGCTGTGTCTGTGTGCGTGTGTGTGCGACGGTGTCGGCGTCGCCGTGGATGCACGCTGTCCCTGCTTTATTTTAATGAATTAAAGGTATGAGATAAGGATGTGTTTTATGTTTGTAAATATTTTTAAATATTATAAACGTGTTTAAATTGTGTGACCTAACTATAAAATGTTTGTTTTATAGGGCTGCCTCAAGCAAAATTGTTACGGTCACTGTTTTTTCCCACTTTAGATTTCATTTAGATTATTTGGTTTGATTATTTGTTTTTTTGTTTTGTTTTATTTTGTTTTGTTCTATGGCAAGGTGCAATATATATGGTTGACTGGGACTGTACAATTCAGTGGTAGTGACTTGAATGGTGGTGAATTATTGAATCCATAAAGTAGAGGCCCTCTTTTGTAATTTTGTTGTTGTATATCGCTTGCAGTGATTTTCTTAAAGTGTGTTGTGTTTGGTTTTGAATGTTTAATATTTTAGCATTGTACAATTGGGTCTGGAGCCTCTAATTTCTCTCTTTTTTTAAACTGTCATTTATATCAAGTCCAGGCCAGCCTTTCCAACCTTTGCACATGTCACTTTAATGTCTGAGCAGTCTGTTTTATATCATTTGCATCTAATAAATAAATTGTCATTTTTTTCTGATATCTCAGCATCCCGTCCCGTCTTCTTCTGGATACGTTTTGAACCAAATTGACATTAACTGTCATCTCTGAACCATTTTAAATCACTACATTTAGACATACCCATAATGGCTTGGCATTTTTCTTGTAACTCGTAACATTGTCTCTCACATAGTGACGAAGTCACAAGATTTTCTGCAGTGAGTTCTGAGATGTTGGCGGATATATTTGTTCCAGATTCTCTTTGTTACCCTCCAAGAGTCTCAGATCAGTTGAGACCTGAAACCCCAGATAGTTCCATTGATATTGTCCAAACCCAAACCTTTTCAGATTAAGTTTTAAAAATGCCTCCATTATCTTCTTGATCAATTTCGACAGCTTGTCGTCTATCTGTGGTGGCTATTGGACCAAAATGCACATCTCTTGCAAATCTCTCTAAAACAGCTTTTATGTCCATAATCTCTTTTTTCTTCTTCACACCCTTACACTATCCATCTCTGAGGTTTCTGTAATCACCTTCGTATTGACATGCAGGGGAGAGGGCACTGCCACAGTCGTCCTCCCCTCTGGATTGACCCCTCTCCCCTTCAGTCACTTAGGTCATGATTAGGATAGCTTCTCCCTATCTTCTCACTTTGACTCGTAGTTCAGTCGGTAGGACCAGTCTAGGTTCTGCTGGGATCTTGGTTGAAAATTGGCATTTCACGTGCAATAACTCGTGCAATAACTCCGCCAGTTTTTCTTGTGTTTCTTCCTTGTTTGTTTTGAATTGAGCCATGTGCTGTTTTTGCCTATGCTGCCACCTATTGGCATTATCGTGCACTGCACCATAGGTGAATTTTTGTTTTCAAGACGGCCGTCAGAGCATTTGATGCCATATCGATACAGTAGCATCTGCATCGATGCGCGCATCGGCATGACGACGTCACGATATATCGCCATGATTTTTGGAGCACAGCCCTAACCTCCATGGCGGAAAATATATCTCTTGCTCACTCCTCGGCTTGGTTGCATAGTTGGGTGTCCATTACCATCTGTTCTACGTCGTTCACAAACTGAGGTTACGTACCATAGAACAGCCATCACTAGCAGCACACTGACGAACATACTGCCCACCATCCGCATTATCTGAACCCACCTGAGTTGACGGTTGAACAACTGCTGGTTTTACGCCCACTGGTCATGCATCTACTGGCTGGGTTTCTGCTCATTGGGAATCGGTCTGATCTTGATTGTAAGAATCATAAGAGTTGTGTGAAGTCTGCCTTCCGATTGAAAAGGGGATGTTTTCAATCGCCTTTGATTGAAAACTGAGTTGTGCAACATGTATCTACACAGGCGGGGTGTTGCAGCAATATTGACAGTAAGGGAGAGTTGATAGTCGAGAGCCAAACTCAGGTTCCTAGCAGTTTGGTTGGTTGCTACCATTGAGTTGTTCATGGAGATAGTAAGGTCATGGATGGGAGAGCCTTTCCCTGGAAGGAAAAGTAGCTCGGTCTTGTCAAGGTTAATTTCAGGTGGTAAGCGAACATCCACTGAGAGATGTCAGTCAGACAGGCAGAGATTCGTGCCGCTACCGGTGTTTCAGATTGGGGAAAAGAGAGAATTAGTTGGGGGTCCTCTGCATAGCTGTGGTAGGAAAAGCCACGTGAGTAAATAACAGCGCCTAGAGAGTTGCTATTCAGAGAGAAGGGGAAAGGACCCAGGACGAAACCTTGAGGGACGCCAGAAGTGAGAGAAAAAGGTTATGACATATATCCTCTCCAAGTTAAGTGCGGTCTTTGAAGAAAGATGAGAGCATGAAGAGAGTTGACTGAGACATCCAGATCCTGAAGGGAGAAAATAAGGATTCGGTGGTTAGCCAGATCAAATGCAGCAGAAAGGTCTAGAAGGATTAGGACAGAGGAGAGAGAGGCTGTTCAAGCAGCGTGAAGTTGCTCAGAGACAGCAAGGAGTTGAGAGGCCTGCCTTGAAACCAGACTGGTTTTTCTGGTGAAGATACGAAGAGAGTTGATTAAAGATAGCACGCTCAAGTGCTTTTGAATGTAAGGAAAAGAGGGTTGGGGGGGGAATGCAGAAACTCAGAGAGCAACTTGTGTAGGATCCCTCTCCCAGGATGGACAGAAGTGCAATGTATGTCGCATGTAACTGAACGCATCAACAAGATAACAGTATTGACAACATTAATTAGAAGAAACTGTTTGTAACATAATGGAGAAGGCCTCCTTATTAACAGAAAAGGACTAGCTGTCTCACTGCTGTGATACTGTCTTCCTGACAGGATGGAACCCTTATTCGGTGATGGTTTTCTTCCAACTGGTACCGTTGACGGACAGACAGAGCAGATAAGACACAGAGGATGATCTCATCGTCTTTCATGTCTTCTTTTTTTCATATTATGTGTTATGTAACGCCTCATTTGTATAAGTTCTGGCTTTTGTGAACTTGCGGTCAGTTCCAAGCATCCGTGCTTGTTGTGTAAACTTTGCAGAGCCTACTATTATAAAGACTCAAAGGCAAATCCAGTCTGAGAATTTCATTATTTCAAATCTCAAGAGGCGGTGGTCTAGTGGCAGAAACTTGGCTATGGGCAGAGAAGGTCTCTGGTTCGTCTCTGGTTCAACTCCACGGAGAGACAACAAAAGACGAACCTGGATTTTGTCCAAAAATCCAAGAGTCTCCCTACCCTGTCTAGTGCCTCTGAGCAAGGCACCTTACTCCCCCAACATCTGCTCCCCGAGCGCCGTACATGGTCGCTCACTGCTCTGTGTGTCCTGCACACAGATGGGTTAAAGGCAGAGGTTGAATTTGCCTGCCATTGCATGGGTGTGTTGTGCATGTCTGTGCATGTGTTTGGTATGAATAAACATATCTTAATCTTAAGATGAATTTCCATCACACATACAAATAAAACTTTTCATTAGTAGTTCAAAGCGCCTGAGAGAGTATACGACTGAAGTGACTGAACAATCTGGCAATAAGTGGAGAGAAGACTGTGGTTCTTGTGTTCTCATCTAAGCTATGAAAGAGTAACATGAACTACAAATAGATGAGCCTCTCTCCCATAAAGCTGTAGCCCACTGAGCTGCCTTACCCGATAGTAATCCGATGAAGGGATGGATCCCTAGAATAAGTCGCAGGCTGCTGCTGAAACACAAAGGGAGCACTGGAGTAAGAATCGATCACAAGCCCCCAATTCCCCTGAATACCGCTTAGGTGTAGGAATGAACAGCTCAATGAGGCGTGGAGGCTGGGCAGAGAGTGAGAGAGAGGAGGCAGCAGGGGCCGAAGGGTCTTCCTCAGGGTGATGAACGGCATCGCTGGGAGAGAAAATAACACAATGATAATATCAAACAAAGATGAATGAATATTTGCTACAATGGAGTAAGCTCACGACCCGGAAAGGGCATTTGGAAGCACACTGTTCGTTCAACAAATGTGCAGTATTTCATATGTGTTGATGACCCCATCATCAAGCAGAGTGAGTGAGAGGAGGCAGCAGGGGCCGAAGGGTCTTCCTCAGACAGAGTAAGGGACCTTACTCTGTCTATACAGTCATCTAATTGAGCGAGAAGATCGCAATTAGGCTTGGTGACAGAATTAACCTTACGAAGGTCAGTACAAAAAACTAAATGTATTATCAGTCTTCCAGCCCACCAGCAGGCATGTGGAGCTACATGGGCTAGCACTAGGTTCAGCAAAGCCGTGCTGCAACATGTTATTTACTTCCTTATGCATAAGTTTAGGCTTTTCAGGGTTTACACTGTAAGGACATTGCTTAACATCACCTATATCAATGCTGGAGAACAATGGTGCTTCAATTCACTTCAATGATGTCAGATCGATATAAAGAGTTCACATAAGAAAGGTGAATATCCAAATTAGCGAAGATTGCTGAATTTGAAGCGTAAC